>NC_049211.1:4329877-4407377 GCF_013347855.1 Anguilla anguilla
AGTCAGTTCGTGGTTTCAGGAATATTGTAAATGTAATTCGGCCCAACTCCGCTGTGCGTTCGAGCATTCTTGCGCATGCAGTGTTTTAAACGTCAGCCATTCCTTGCAACTGCTGTTTTTCTTCAAATATTTACTTTGTAAATAAGACTGCTTAAAGCCGAAACATTGACTTATGCGGTTTTTTTTGCCGAATAAGTAATTTACAGTGGAAGATATGGGGCCTGGCACCAATCACATTTTTGCGTGTCTTTCTACAGCCTAGCTAGTTACATATCCCAGCGATGGCTGTGAATAGGCCTTCTCGCGCACCTAATGCAGCAAGTGAAGGTCTGAATTTTATCTCGCTTTAAATAAATTTATACCATTTTACTTTCATCTTTTTTGCCTGTTGGTGACACAATAACAATTGTCATCCTGTCATGCAGGAATGATGATTGGCTAACAGGATCTTTCATGCGTCTTATCTGCGACCAAGGACTGTTTCTCTTCTAAGGAGAAAAGACTAAAGAAAGCATCCTGTGACCTTGTTGTGGGCTAGCCGATCTGCAGTGTTGTGGGCGCTGGTCAGCATGATCGCATCTGATATATTTAGAATGTGTACTGATTGGAAGTTTAAACGGGATTACTGACTCAGCATCGCGTTGCCACAGACGGTTGTCTCGTCCAGTTTATCGAGACTGGGTCCTGTGCATTGATTACTTTAAAACAGGGGTCTTAAACTTTTTTCTGATTCACTGACTGACTGACTCCACACCCAGGCGCAGAGGCGAAAACCCTACCACAAGTTAAAGGGTTTATCTGTTGAAATATTTCAGTCACACACATCGAAGTTGCACTTTTATTTTCTTTATATACATATTTATTTTTTCCATTATATATCCCATCACGTTGTCACATGGTATTGATTGACAGTCCATGCCTACCTGTCACGTGTGATCGATTGTTTGCTCATCCCTATCCTGAACCTTTCATCTTGAGTCATTCTTTAGTTTACACCCTGATGAAGACCCTGCGAGGTTGAAACCGGTTGGTTTAAAAAAAAAAAAAAAACGTAATATCTGCAGATATAGCCTGTCGCTATATTAAAGGCTTTTAAAATATTTTCTTTCGCGCAACTGTGCCTGAAGTTTCTAGTAAGTCGGATTCTTGATATCTTTTCGGCTATTCCTCCAGCGACGCTGTAAGTACCCTACCTTAAGAGCTCCTTGGTTTGCGCAGCCTGGAGTTTATCTGCGTAAAATATTCTTTGGCAACACTCTACTTTTCCTATTGAGTCGTTATGTAGTCACTGCACATTAATTCTGGAGAGGGACCCCCTGCGGTACTTTGCATGGACGTCCAGCTGTCTGTGGACCCCTGTTGAAAACCCAGGTTTGAAGGGAAATAATCATCACGCACTCATGTGAAAGAAAGCATTACAGCAGTGTCCTTACTAAAATGATTAGTGTATTTCAGCATACATGGTTTTTTTTTTGTTTTTTTTGCCAGTATGCCAAATCAAAATATGTGCTTTCAAGAGGCCTATAATGTTGAAAGTAATGACCTCAGATTCAGTTTTCATTCTCGTTTTTTTTTTTTTTTTTTTTTTTTACTCTTTCAACATCATTTTCCTTCATTTTGCACCTCAGTCTGGATCGTCCAATCGCAGGCTTGGGTTTGTGGACTTTCCCATTTATAGCCTTTGTCAGATTGCCACGGATCAAAGTGCCTGACTGACCAAAGGGAGTTGTTCTGCCTGATTTACACCAGGAGCGAAGCGGACGCTGTGCGGCGCTATTTCCTTTTGGCGCCCATGACAAAGGATTAGATCGTTTGTAGAAGCCGCTCCGCGCGAGACCGCGGCTGGTATAAACGCGCTAAACAGCTCAGCTCCACTCCGTCTCAGCCGTTACTCTACTGGTCTCCACGTCTGAAACGAAACGTTAACAAACAGCAGTCTCCGAAAAAAAGAAAGAAAAAGGACTGAATAGAAAAATAGCCAATGCAGTCAACTGACTGTCATACGCTTCATATGCAATGCAACTGTTGTCATAAGCAAATAATCTAAAACTCCATTTGGAAATGAAGCAAACAGTGACTAAAATCAATGTTTGCTTTCCACACAGCCAGAGACTCGACTGGAAAAAAAAGCAAGTTTTAACAACCTGCTGTTCTCAGTATAGCAAATGAGCCTGGCCAAACTCAACAAGTGTCTGACGCCCCACCTTGAATTAATGAATAATAATAACGACACTAACAACAATAATAATTATTGTTAGTATTTTGAAAACCAGTTTTTCATGGCAGGATTGAGATATATGAGCTTTTTACTGAAGACCAGCGCTGCCCATCTCTGTTCCTGGAGGTCTACCGTTGTGTAGTTTTTCAGGGTTGGGGAGCCCTGCTCAAGACCTTTTTTAATCACTGCTTTTTGTGCGCCTCTAGGTTTGCACTTGCATACAAAAACCTAAAACTACCCAAAGCCTAAAAAACCTAATTTATAAAAACCTAATTCTACTGAGTTTATGCTGAATGCGGAATTAACTTTTAATGGTCCTGCCATCTTCATAAAATGAAGAGATGTGTTTTAATTTTATGGATCCGAAATGATAGTAAAATAATAATAAATTAATTACTCAACTAAATCAAGAGAACTGACTTTCAACAAGAAACGAGGTCAGACCTAGACGTCAAAATGATGAATATCCACCTTAAAATTTAGGTTCAGTATGTTTATGGAAAATTTGGTTATGCTTTCTATGTGGTAATATTACATGACTATTATATGACTTCATAAAATCATATCATATTAATATTATAATAATTATTATAATTTTATATTAATTTTTCCCTCCATCTCCATCCTGTATGTTGGCTGGGCCAGTGTGTAGACTGCAGGAGCCTATTGGTCCAGTTCTTTGCTCTGCTCATGTTATGCTTGATGGTCTGGGACTGGGAGGGAAGGTGGATTTTTATTTTTTCTTCCACCTGGGGGGGTATTTCACTTGGCCGGATTACTGAGTAAACTAGATAACTGGCACTGAGTGAAATCCAGAACCCACCCAAGTCTGGAACATGGACTGAAGTAAAAAGAGCTGTTCCGGGTTTTACTCAGCTAATTTACCCAAGTAACTCAGTAATCCTACTTTGTGAAATCCTCCCCCCCCCCTCCCCAAGTGTACAATGCAATGGCAGCTTTTTATATTAGGGCTTGACATGTGCATGTACCCCTCAGTACCAGAAGGTGGCACTGTTGCATCACTGTTACAGTCCCGTCAGCTGGAGTGCCGGTGAGGTGAATTTTACATAGTGACCCCAGATGAGTTTGACCGGCCTGTGAGCAGCATGATGAATACAGACCTTGTGTCATAATCACTCATCTACAGCATGCCATATGACGCAGTGCTGGATGGGTGACCCATGGTACTATATTAAGTTTAATGTACAGAGTTTACTGTACCAAGTTTAGTGTACAGAGTTTGCTGTATAGAGTTTACTGGACAGAGTTTGCTATATAGAGTTTACTGTACAGAGTTTGCTGTATAGAGTTTACTGTACAGAGTTTGCTGTATAGAGTTTACTGTGTGCCTCTTTGAACAGTGACTCGCTTTTTGTGGGCTTACAGCTGTTTTTTGTTTTTTTTTTGCCAAATTCTGGCAATTTTTCATTTGTAAATCATCTTTGTGGCTGTCTCTGTAAAAAAATAAAATAAATAAAAAATAAAAACATGCTGTACAAATAGAATTAAGTTGACCCGAACAAGGAGAAGGTGCTATTCTCTTGGTAACTTGTATTGGTAATGTAGAACAGATACACAGCCTCTGTCCTGGACCGTTAAGCAAATAAAACATGTAATGACTATGTATTGCCATGCATGGCTTGCATATGACATATTTGCCGTTGGTACAGCTTGATTATTAGCCCCTGAAGCTGTGTCGGGTCATGCCCTTTGCTCAAGGTGCAAATGTCCCTCCTCGAAACTGTATAATCACGGTTATGCGCCCAGTTCCCCAGCTGATTCTCTGTGTCTAAAGCAGATACACTATCACGCTCGAGAGATTGAGACCCTTCAGAAGCCTCACTCGTGCCCCGTAAGGTCTGACCTGAGGTCATTGCGCAAGAACGGCGAATCGCGTCTTCACTTTTGGTTACTCATCTTTCAACTTTGGGTTACTGGATGGAGGCTCTCTGTCAATGGATAACCTGCCAGATTGTTTTTATTAATGGTTACTGTAATGGTTAATAATGTCATTTTTTCATCATGGTAAGATTGAGGGTAGTCTTACTGGCAGACTGGCCCTAATTCTGCATCGCACTATGTCTGTGCAGCTGATGGTACGTGGTAGCATATAGGCCTACATGAAAAGTTGAAGTCTCAACCCCTCCTGCAATTTCACACGTTTTGATAGTGTATTAAATTAATTTTAAGGAGTACTGAATAGGCTTTTGCAGTGTTGGATGGTGGCTCTTTGGAATGGCGTTTTTGTCTTTTGGTCTCCTGGTCTTTGAAGAGTAGGTTTTTTTTTTTTTTTTGGAATGTTTTTAAGTCAGTGTTCTAGAACTCCACTGCTTTCAGTTACCGGTAGTGATTGTGACGTCAGCATGAGAATGTTCGGGTACGAACGTTCCGATCACGCATTTGTGATGTAAGGGGCTAAGCCAGTCGTGTGAGTCCGTGAGAGCAGGAGTGGGTGAGCCCTGCGTCACTGTACTCTGCCTTCTCCCTGACAGAGCCTCTCACGGTCAGCATGAGTCTCCAGTGGACGGCCGTGGCCACCTTCCTGTACGCCGAAGTGTTCGCCGTACTGCTGCTCTGCGTGCCCTTCATCTCCCCCCAGAGGTAAGGCCACGCCCCCCCCCCCCCGCAGCCCCGCCCAGCCCATCCACAGGCCACACCCCCAAACCCCTCCCCCCTCATCCCGCTCACCCTTCGCGGCACGGCATTAGAAAGTGAAAGATAATCGGTTGATTATCGGTTGGATTACAGTTTGTGTTTTTGTTGAGGGTGTTTTTTTTTTAGCGACAGGTAAGGCGTTAAAAATAGAAAGCTGGAGCGCGGAACACGCTGCTCCGTTTGCTGTGGCAAAGCTAGCGGAACCAGTTACACGCTTGACGATTATGGTGTAGGCTGATATAAATCAGCCCCAGGCTGTGCTGTCTAAAAATATGGCCGCATTTATCACTGATACTCGCAATCGGCAATGCAGTATATCCAGCTTTGGGAAGGATGATTATAAACACAGGGCTGTGCATTAATGATGCTCCACTCATCTGACACTGGAGCCCTGAGTCTTTCAGATGAAATGTTCCTTGCAGTTCTTTGCACGTTTTTTTTTTTTTTTTTTTTTTTGGGGGGGGGGGGGGGGGGGGGGGGTGGGGTACCTGCGTTGTCACGGCAACGGGACCGTTTCCTTTCTCTTTTTTTTGTCAGATGGAGCAAGATCTTCAAGTCTCGCTTGGTGACGGCCATCAGGACGTACGGAAACACCTTCTTCATGGTTGCCATGGGGATCCTGGTCTTCCTGCTGATTGGTGAGAGCGGGGCCCCCTGTTGCGTGGGCTTGCGTTTGCGTGTTAGCGCTGAGCATCGTCTCCAGGCCGTACCCCGTCTCCGCTCCTGCGCTGTGCACTTTTAATGTGTGCTAATAAACCTCCACGGTCCTGCAAGTCAGGACAGGCACGCACCTGTAAGCACAGAGATAATCGTGCAGTGTGATGCTGCGGGTGTGCAGGTAACAACCCCCCCCCCCCCCCCCCCGACAAAATGCTGCAGTGTGTGGAGATGCTTCCCCTGCACAGCAAAATGACCCCCCCATTCCCTCCTGGGCCTACCGTGTGTGTGTGTGTGTCTGTGTGTGTCTCTGTCTGTGTGTGCGCTTGTGTGTGTGCGTGCGTCTGTGTGTGTGCATGTGTGTCTGTGTCTGTGTATGTGTGTGTGTCTGTGTCTGTGTGTGTGTGTGTGTCTCTGTCTGTGTGTGTGCGCGTGCGTCTGTGTGTGTGCCTGCGTCTGTGCGTGTGCGTGTGCGTGTCTGTGTCTGTGTCTGTGTCTGTGTATCTGAGCCTCTGTGCTCCTGTGCAGATGCGGTCAGGGAGGTGAGGAAGTACAGTGTGACGGACACGGTGGACCTGAACAACAACCCCTCAGCCGTGGAGCACATTCACATGAAGCTGTTCAGAGCCCAGAGGAACGAGTACATCGCTGGCTTCGCCCTGCTGCTCTGCCTGTGAGTGACTGCTGCCTCCTCCCTCCTCCCTCCTCTGTCCTGCCTCCTCCCTCCTCCCTCCTCTGTCCTGCCTCCTCCCTCCTCCCTCCTCTGTCCTGCCTCCTCCCTCCTCCCTCCTCTGTCCTGCCTCCTCTCTCCTCTGTCCTCCCTCCTCCCTCCTCTGTGCTCCCTCCTCTGTCCTCTCTCCTGTCTCCTCTGTCTTCCCTTCGCTGTCCTCTCTCCTGCCTCCTCTGTCCTCCCTCCTCTGTTCTCTCTCCTGCCTCCTCTGTCCTCTCTCCTGCCTCCTCTGTCTTCCCTCCTCTGTCCCACTGTCCTCCCTGCTGCCTCCTCCCTCCTCCATCCTCCTCCCTCCTCCCTGCTCCTCCCTCCCTCCTCCGGCCTCGTGGCCAGTTGTGGGTGGTTACATAACAGCAGGGCGAGGCACGGCGGGTGGGTGGACGGGGGTCATGATTCCCGACACCGTTCTTACGTGTCAGTGCGTGAGTAACGGTCACAGGACCGCAGCAGTGGATGCCAGTCAAACGTCTGACAGGTGCTCTTCCTCTCTCTGCGCTTGGCCAGGCATGGGGGGGGGGTGTATCTGATTCCCGGGGGGGGCCCCCGCTACTGTAAATCACCCGCTTCCAGGAGGACAGCCCCACTTCATCCGCAGTTAAATTAATTTATTTATTATTATTTCTTCTTCTCTAAATTTGGCAGGCCCAACTGTGTTCACAGCACATTCTGAGATTGCTTAATGTTGCTCTGCGGCTTCGTGGAAGCGCTGGCTAACGTGCGCGGCCTCCAGAATGGCGGTAGCCAGCTGCCGCTTCAGCTGTGCGCTCGCTGCGGCGGCGGCGCTACGCACACAGGTGGCGCTAACAGGCTGCGGGCACCTGTTTGAACATGACGGCCTTCTGCGGTGTGAAGAGGCAGGGTATCCACCCTGCCCTGGGTGATGCTGTGTTGGCTTCATCCCACAATTAACATGGGCATGGTTAGCATTGGGCTGGTTAGCATGGGCTCAGTTAGCAATGGCCTGGTTAGCATTGGGCTGGTTAGCATGGGCTCGGTTAGCAATGGGCTGGTTAGCATGGGCTCGGTTAGCAATGGCCTGGTTAGCATTGGGCTGGTTAGCATGGGCTCGGTTAGCAATGGGCTGGTTAGCATGGGCTTGGTTAGCAATGGCCTGGTTAGCATGGGCCCGGTTAGCATTGGCCTGGTTAGCATGGGCCCGGTTAGCATTGGGCTGGTTAGCATGGGCCTGGTTAGCATTGGCCTGGTTAGCAATGGCCTGGTTAGCATTGGGCTGGTTAGCATGGGCCCGGTTAGCATGGGCCCGGTTAGCATTGGCCTGGTTAGCATTGGGCTGGTTAGCATCAGCCCGCTTAGCATCGGCCCGCTTGGCATGGGTTGCTTGGCATCGACGCGGTTAACACTGGCCCGTTGGCATTGGCGCGATTAGGGTTTTGTGACCCAGATTATTCTGGATATAATTTTATTTATTTTTTTGTCACCTGGAACATACTGGAAAGCTGCATTAATGTAATGAGTGGATTCCACAGGGACTGTGGAAAGACAGCGGGCAGCCCCCACCCCCCCCCCCCCCCCCCCCCCAGGCCAGCGGAAGGGTGTAGCGGGCTCTAGGTGTGTGTCCTGCCTGCTTGCGTTCTCCGAACAGGGACCCTGGCGTATTCCTCTCAATGGCCCTTTATTAATAGCTTGCGGGGTGGCTACTATAGCCGCGTGCGCTACCACTGTCCCCAACCCCCCTTGCCAAGTTCGGGGTGCAGGGGGACAGCTGCGCGTTAGCGGACCTGGCTGACATGTGATCGGGGGCGCTGGTAACGGACGGTTATATTTAACGCGGGGGGGATGCCACAGAGGTGGCCGTGTTCCTCCGGGCTCTGGTTACGGGCCCGCGGTGTGCTCATGCACGGTGACACGCCCGCGCTGACTGATTGCCTCATGCGCTCGCGCTGCTTCGCGGTGTGGGCGCCACGCCCAAAAAGACGCGGCTCCTTTTCGGCCACCCGCCAACGAAAGACCCCGTGGAACCCCCTCCCCCGTACGGAACCAGGAGTTCTTGCAGAGGGTGGGGGGAGGGGGAGCAGGAGCAGTCCCGGGTCCAGCACACCGCTCCCCCGAAATGACCCAAGTGAGTCACCACACAGGCACGCGTGAGCCCTGTCGCCCGCTGTCCCTTGCAGCTGTGCGGGGGGGGTCACACTCGCCCCCAGCAGGCCCCTGGCTCCTCAGCCGGTCACATGACCTGTCACTCCTAGCTCCCCATACTGTCTATAGGACTGCATTTAAAAACATGTTGTTTTTTTTTTTTTTGTTAAATCCGTATTGTTCTGTCATGAATGACTGAACCGTCCGAACACGTCCGGCTGTGGTTTCGAGCGGTCGCTCTGCCGTTAATGGCAAAGCAAGCGTAAGACCGGGATGCGTGTTTGTTTCTGGGTGAGCACACTGCGTACAGCACACAGGACAACGTCAGGACTCGAGTTGGGTAATATTCTAGCGAAACGATTGCAGTATTCAGCTTAATGTTTAATGTTCCCCCTGACGCCCTGTCCTACGATGCTTCCTGACGTGTGCCCGGCCGGCATTCGTCGCCGTGTCGGACGCGCTCGACGAAAACAGCGTGTCCTTCCTGGCAGTGTTTACGCGAAACGTACCCTCCTCGCTGCTGTCCGGTACATCTGACGCGTGCCTCTTGTTTTTCGAGAAGTAAGTGTGATTCCGGCTGCGAGTACACACGTGTGATTTATCTTTTTTGGCGTCCGCTCCCGTCCCGTCCTGTCCCGTCCAGTCGCAGCCCTGGCCTGAGAAGGGAGAAAGGGCGGGTGTTCCAGTTCTGGGAAGAGGGATGTGCTCTCCCTCGCTGCGCTGGCCTGTAACCGAAGCTCTGCTTCCCCGAACCTTCCCGCTCTTTTTGGCCGGGGTACAGGGGCCTGAGGAGCTCTGTGTTCTTTGGGGGTGGGGGGGGGGGGGGGGGGGGGGTAGCGGTCTCACCCCTGGTGGTGCAGGGGGTCTTCGAGGCCTCCACCGAGGCCTTTGGTAAACACCACTACAGCGCAGGTCTGCCGTCAGCTGTTGCCAAAAAAAACCTTTGGCGTCCCGATGATGTAACTGGAGATTAGAGATTTTTTTGTTGCGCATTGTAACTCAAAACGGTTGTTCGGTGCTTTACCCAGAGAATGCATACGGAGCTGTAATCGATGTGGGCTGTCTGTAACTGAGCTTGCAGGGACTGCGTATGATGTGTATGTTGTGAGCTATATGTGTGGAAAGTGGCATTGATTTATTATCATAACTGTCAGAGTGGCCTTGCAGTTCTGTTCGAAGAGGGCAGTCCTTCGGGACAATGAAGTTGAAAGGAGGAGGTGACAAAGCAGTGGTTGACCCATGAGACCTGACCTCTTCCTCCTCCTCCCCCCCCCCCCCCCCACCCCCCCCAGGCTGCTGAGGCGCCTGGCCACCCTCCTGTCCCAGCAGGCCACCATGATCGCGTCCAACGAGGCCTTCAGGAAGCAGGCGGAGGGCGCCAGCGACGCCGCCAAGAGGTACATGGAGGAGAACGAGAAGCTGCAGGAGGTGAGGGCCCGGGGGGGGTGAGGGCCTGGGTGGGGGGGTGAGGGCCCGGGGCGAGGGCGAGGGCAGGGACAAGGGCGGGGGGCGGAGTTTCGCTCCGCTCTGCTCAGCAAACGCTGCCTTCTAAAAACCATCTCTTTCACACCAACCCTCCCATCAGGGTTCCTGCAGAGTTCTGCAGGTCTGAGGCCATTTTAACTCTTCATAGACCGAAAGGCCTCGCGCGTTCTGTGAAGGGATTACAGCATGAAGGGATTACTGTATGAAGGGATTACTGTATGGAGGGATTACTGTATGAAGGGATTACTGTATGGAGGGATTACTGTATGAAGGGATTACTATATGGAGGGATTAGTGTATGAAGGGATTAGTGTATGAAGGGATTAGTGTATGAAGGGATTACTGCATGAAGGGATTACTGTATGAAGGGATTACTGTATGGAGGGATTACTGTATGGAGGGATTACTGTATGAAGGGTTACTGTATGAAGGGATTACTGTATGAAGGGGTTACTGTATGAAGGGATTACTGTATGAAGGGTTACTGTATGAAGGGGTTACTGTATGACGGGATTAATGCAGCTTCACGCGTGTGCTCGATAGCGTGTACGCGTGTAACTCCCGACACCAGCCAACTGCGCACGTCTAGCGTGCAAATTTGAGATTCTCTCCTCCACCAGGCCTACGTTATGCTGCTGTGTTCGGGTCGGGTCAGAATGGCCGATGCTCTGTCACGAATCCTTTGAGTGAACAAGTGGACTTTGGATGGCGTATTTTGTAAATGTTGAATGGTAATTAAGTTTTAAAACGAATGATTATGGGAAGGACTATGTAGTCCAGCGACTAAACAGATGTTTTTATTCAGCGAATAGCCTTTGTCTTTCCGCAGAAGTGTTTGGGTGGAACTTTAGTCATTCTGACTAATGTTTAAATGATATCTTCACCAATAATGATTAAAAAAAAAAAAAAAACAGTAGAGCTGGGTTGTTGCTATGGAACAAGGTTGAGCATTCTTAAGTTTGACATTAACAAACAAGCTATGGCCGCTGGCTGGACTGTCCTGTTGTGAGGAACAGTGGTGCCTAGCTACACATGCCTTTGTGCTCTGTCACGGGTTGGCAGGGGACGTTTCCGTGGTTACGAAAGCCCCGTGACTACAGTTGGGCTTTCCACATTGGGGGAAAAAAAGTGATCTATATATAGGCCTAAGTATATTTATTTACACTCAGTTATTCAAAAGTCTGCTTGAGTTCTTGAATAATATTGGCAGGATACTGAGGATTAATACTACAGTGGCACCGGTATTGGGCAATGCATTGTGGGTCTTTATTGTGGTTAGTTTTATAGTGACCATCAAGTTGATTCAGAATCCGCTGACTGGTTGGTATTAGCCTAGTTGATTGGTGGGCCTGTAGTAGTTTGTGCAGTTGCAGCTTCTGTATAGATGGTACTGATTTGTGGCGGACCTCATCCTGTTAAGCAGGTTGTCTAACACTAACCCTAACTGTGGAGAGCCACTGGGTGTTCAGGTTTACCTTCCTCAGCACCTGATTGCTCAGGTAAAATGGTAGATTACCAAGGTTATCTCTCCTCACCTGGTTTCTTGGGTCTGAAATGGTTCTGGTTGTTGATTTAGAGGTGAAAGACCGAAACCGGTACCCCCTGTGGCTCTTTAGCCCATGAGTCTGGGAACCCTGATGGGTACCTCAAACTAGTCAAGGAACCCTTTGTCATCACAGAAAAACGTTGACGTCTTTCTGACCGGAGTTCTGAAAGGAACTCATAAATCGGTAGGCTGAAACCTTCATGAATAACGAGAGGTTTTATTTGCTGCAGTGTATTGATCCGTGCCACTGGTGACGGAATACGCGTTGGCGAGCTCCGCTCAGTCTATTCTTGGCCGCGTGTCACATGACCTGCGAGAGAGCGGTCCTGACTCAGGCTCGAGTGGGTCTTGAGTCGCCGTAAATACCAAGAGGCCTCCGGCCGCCGGCGTCTGGTTGTGTGCTCTGAAGACGTAAACGTTGATCCGTCTTCCGTTACCTGGGTCCTCCAGTCCTTACGCCTGCTCCCCGAAGCCCGGGACTGGTTAACTGCACTCGAGCGATGGCTGTCCAAAACCGGCATCGATTCCCTGCACGGTCTCGTGTGCCTGCTGACCGGGATGGCCGTCGATCTGCAGCCACACAAATTAGCTCAGTTTTTCAGAGGAAGACGGAGCTGGTGACTGGTCTTTCGAAAGCCCTCGGCTTCACAGTGAGAAGCATCAGGGCTCGTGTCAAAATCAATATCTGAACTGTCTGATGTCACAGGGCGGGATTCTCCTGGGGGTTGGAGAAAAAAAAAGACAAAAAAAAAAACAGATTAAAAAAAAAATAAAAATTGTTTTTTTTGGTTCGGCCTCATCGCCACGGTGATTTTCCAACCGTAAGGCCAAATATTTATAAAACCCTTGTCCAGTGGCAAACTTTGGTCACAAAGTCTGATCTGTCAGTGACTGCGTAAATTTGCACGTGGTTTAATTTTGGATGCTTAATCAACGTTGTGAGAGGCAAAGTCTGAGTGTGCTCTAGCTGTGCTCTTCTAGTGCTCTTTCTGGGCAGAAAAATACAAGTTGTGTGCGTCTTGTAGAAAAGTTGCAGGCAAGCACATTTCACGGTGTCTGCTGGGATCTTGGATAAGGGAAAATCGTTCTCTGCCTAACAGTTGCTGTATAAACTTCTTTGTTTCTTAAGTAGGCTAAGGTATTTGTCTGGTTACAGAACACTCCCTCCGGAAAATCACACACCAACTGTCCCAGATACAACGACCGTGTGAATTCCTGGAGGAAAACCACAGTTTTGTTCTTCTCTGAAAGGCAAACACTCAGACGTTCCCCTTTTAAAAAAAAAAAAAAAAATGAATAAAAACATTTTGCTGACGGCATCTTTACTTTGTGCTGTTGCGAGTTCATGTCCATGTTCTGGCTGAGTTCCTCAGGACGTCTGCAGCCCTAAGGCAGTTTCATATCACTCTGGATGACCTCGGATGAGTCACACTGAACTACTTGGACGCGGTGCAGTGCTAAGTGTCACGTAGTAGTCAGGGTTGCCAGAGCGAGGAGATTCCCTCCAAAAGCTGAGTTTTGGGGGGGGGAGGGAAAATGGGAAAAAATTCTCATTTTCAAAATCTATTTGAATCACTGGTTGACCGGCAGTTGTAAAAAGGGGTATATCAACTGCATTTCAGTTCAATGTATTTGATTACAGTACTTTCGATCGATCACATGCAATTAGGTCAGGTTTGGCCAGGGTTGTTTCCCATTGTGTGCAATAGCGGAATTCCCATTTCCATTCTCCCAAGTGGCTGTGCGCTTGTCATGCTCACGTTCGTTTTCTATTTGTACGTCTTGAATGAAACTGCTGTGTGAGTGTGCAATACCATGAAAAAAACCCTCAGAATGTGTGCTTTTAAGGAAATGTTTGTATCAAAGCATTACATTACATTCATTTGGCAGACGCTTTTATCCAAAGCGACGTACAAAAAGTGCATTTCATGATCGTAGACAACTGCTGAACACGGGTTCAGTAAGGTACAATTACTTATTTTGTACAGCTATTTCTAGCCGAGAACAATGAACACTATCCTGGTCTAACATCTGCAAAGCAAAATGTGTTTAAACACCGTTTCAGGAGCACATTTGGTTAAATTCATGTTGTTAACGCAGTAAGTTTCTTTGAAACGAGACCCTCCCTGTTGCTGGGAAAATGCAGTGAGTTCATGAATTTCAGAGCCCACTGTCATTTTCTGGAATTTGAGCTTTGGGTCCCAAGCCCTTCCGCACATCTGGCTAACAGTAGGCAACGATCCACCTCTCATCTAAACGCCATTATTTCCATATGTGACACGCTGGGCCCCCAGCTCTCCGAGCACGCCAGAGAGCTGCGAAGCGGATTCTTCGCTTTCTTCTTTGCAGTCCTGCGTGCGTGCCTGTGTGCCTGCGTGCGTGTGTGTGCCTGCGTGCGTGCTTATGTGCCTGCGTACGCGTGTGTGCTTATGTGAGCACACGCCTACGTGCGCGCTTTATTTGGAAGCGAAGATTTGTCTAAACCGACAGCAATTGTCTCGTGAATGACCTGTGTGCGTGCAGATCAAACCCAACCCGGCTGTCCGTGTGTACCTGCAGGAGCGAGAGCTGAAAGTCCTGCAGAGACGTGTGTGTGTGTGTGTAGCACAGGTGTGTGTGTGCAGATCAAACCCAACCCGGCTGTCCGTGTGTACCTGCAGGAGCCAGAGCTGAAAGTCCTGCAGAGACGTGTGTGTGTGTGTGTAGCACAGGTGTGTGTGTGCAGATCAAACCCAACCCGGCTGTCCGTGTGTACCTGCAGGAGCCAGAGCTGAAAGTCCTGCAGAGACGTGTGTGTGTGTGTGTAGCACAGGTGTGTGTGTGCAGATCAAACCCAACCCGGCTGTCCGTGTGTACCTGCAGGGGCCAGAGCTGAAAGTCCTGCAGAGACGTGTGTGTAATACAGGTGTGGGTGCAGATCAAACCCAACCTGGCTCTCCGTGTTTACCTGCAGGAGCCAGAGCTGATAGCGGTGTCACTTCTGGCTGGCTCAGGTGTTTGCTTGTTCAGCCGCTTCCATTACCTTCATAATGCAGTACATGTCAATAAAGGTGTTTTTTACTACAGTACGTGCCAGACCTCACATCATTCGCAAGTTTATGGCCTGGCAAAGAGTTGACTGAGTTCTTGCCTTCATTGTAAAGTGCTGTTGTAGTCATTTGGGCTAGTGCCAAATGCTTCTTTTCAGTTGTTTGTCGTGATGTAATAATGAAGGCTTTTTAAAGTAGTTCTGCCATTTCATCTATAGTGCCTTGGATACGTGGAAGCAAAATACATTTTTCCATCAGCTTCTGTAACGTCACCTGTTCTTGGTTACGTTTGCCTGTACCCTTACCCAAAGAGCACCTGGATCAGCCCAAACTTGCTGATTCCAACTTGTATCCTTGTTTGATATTCTGGCTGTCCAACCCTTTTAAGTAAGCGTGTGTGTATAAAAACAAATACAAATGCTTTCATTAAAGCCAGTCAAACTTATTTCATAACTTAATTGCAATCCTTAGAGTAGACCCGAAATAATGCTTCTCCAGCCGAACTGCATGAACTAATGACCATAGCCAACATCTCGTGCTGTGAGACAATGCTATATAATATGTATATGTTCTTATTTATGTTTTTTGTAATTGTGTTAAGTCACATGCAGTAATCTCACTGCTCAGGAACATTTGGAAGTGGTTTAGTGAGGACACGTATTCAGACTTGCTGTCAGCATACAGCTGCAGCATATGTAAGTAGGGTACAGGCCCAACATGTAGTCAGTCCAAGTTCAGGGAGCAATACCAGATAAAGCGCAGTTGCCACGGTTACTGGTGACCTTACAGATAGTGTGAAGTGCTGAGGTCATAGTTCGGTCCCACGATAAGGAGAAGGTGATATCAGGTGAAGTTTGCAGGTTGCGATTCTGGCAGTGACTCCTAAAGTAAGGCACCTGCTTGGGTAATGGCACCATTGCGGCTCAGTTCTTGAACCGTGGGGCTCAACCTGTGTTTGCAGGTGCTTTCTGTGTGAGCTGCTGGACCACGCTGAAACAGAACAGCAGCTTATTCTAAAATGCATCCTGGTTTGATATTCTGGCTGTCCAGCCCTTATAATTGGCATATATATTAAAAAATGAAAAAAAAACAAGGAAAAACAAAAGCAGGTGGACATTTTCCTGCTTTCCTTAAAGCCAGATAGACATATTTGATGTTTAACTTTCAATCACTAAAGTAGATTTGAAATCTGAAACTTTTCCTCTCGGTTGCCAGGATACATGGAACCAATGACAATGCCCGAAATGTTGCGCTTTGATACAGTAATATATGTTGTTTTTTTTTTTGTTTTTTTTAATATTGTGTTAACACATGCAGTCATCTCGCGCATCAGAGCATAACAGTATATACAAGCAGTCTATAGGCATATATTAGCAATATATGTAGTCAATCCGGGTTCAGGGAACAGTGCAAGATAAAGCGCAGTTGCCACGGTTACTGGTGACCTTACAGATAGCGCGGAGGGCTGAGGTCATGGTTAAGTCCCCGTGAGGGCTGAGGTCATGGTTAAGTCCCCGTGATAAGAGGGAGGTGGTATCGGGTGAAGTTTGCCGGTTGCGATGCTGACAGTGATTCCAAAAGTACAAGACTCGGCGTGCAGTGTGGCAAGTGGGATGCGCTCGTGGTTGGGCATGTTTACCTTTAGACTTTGACTTAGGGTAGCTCAAAGGTAGAGCTTCCGGGACTGCGGCTGTTCGTATGCTTATGGGGGCATCACATTTACATATATGTATATATATATACTGCTTACATCAAACTCATGTTCCCATGATCCTTATCCTTAGGGAGGACCGTCGGTATATTTGCCATCAGTATATTTAGTTCATCACTGTGCTGCTGCTGCTGCTTCATACAGTCATTAACGGATAAATTAGAAGTGGGCTTTTGGCTCTACTCCGTATCTGCAGGCAGATGTGATGTTAAAAACTACCAAAAAAAAAAGCGAATTACCCTCATTCTGGGGTATATAACCTGCATTTCTGAATTATTCGCAGTTGGTTCATGTGGGGGAAGTGCCTTTTCTTTTTTTTTCTTTTTTTGGCCAGCAAATATTGTTGCAAAGGCATGGGGTGATTTGAAAGCAAACAGTCATTATTTTTTCAGTGATAGAAGATTCCTGTCATCCCAGGCTATGTCCATCTGTGAAACAATATAATGTAACACTGTAAAACAAAACTTGTGGAAATAGGAGGAAATAAGCGAAGACTCATTGTGGTCTTAATTTCGCAAACCCGTCGGCAGATCAATTTTGGACACGTTTATTTGCCGTCGTTCACCGTGAATTGCAGTTGCAGTTTAGTGGAATTACTAATTGCGTTTAAGAGACGTTCACGGGTTCCGCAGCACGCTGACCGCGAATTGTGGGGAAAGAAAATAAAAGAAAGAAAGAAAAAATTTGGATTCCCAAACCGCAGTGGGCTGCGCTCGCTCGTTTGCCTGGTGACTCAGAGCCTCGTGGACACAGCGGGTCATCGGTGAGTCCGTCTCACAGGAATGTCCCCTCCCTCTCCCCGTAGAAACTGAGGGACGCCGGCATCGACGTTCCCGAGGCCGGGAAGAAGCCCGGAGCGAGCCTGGAGGAGGAGAACAAGACGCTGAAGACCGAGGTGAAGAAGCTGAAGGACGAGCTCGACGCCACCAAGAAAGGTGAACTTTAACCCCCCCCCCCCTTCTCCCCCCCTCCCCGTGAGCTGTTTCTAGGCCTGTTAAAAAGACGAGCGTGGGACCTGAGTTTCAGGGCTGACTGTTTAGAGCCAGGGGGTGGGGGGGTCCTGTCTTACCCGAAAAGGGCCGGTGTGTGGGTGCAGGGGGTTTTGTTTTGCCAAAAGGCACTACCACACCTGATTAAATGAATTTACTAATCATGGTCTTCAATCAAGCCGTGCACCTGGGACGTGCATTACAATCAAACACAGGTGACCAAGTGTCCCATGAGGACATCTGAAGCCAATATGAAAAGATTTAGAATCTTACATAATACAAAAAAAATATAAAAAATACTAAAATGGACAATCTTGGTGACAACCGGATTCCGTGTTAGTCCCGTGCTAGTCTCAATGCGGCATTTGTATCCCCTGAACGATGGCCCAGCAGCACTGCAGCTGCAGTTCTCTCCCTGCCCTGCTTTTGTCTGACACAAATAGGACATTTTATGTAAGCAATAAGCCATGCAATGTTAACGCAGCTATTTCTGGCAAACTGCGTGCTGCCGTTCCTCCTAGCTGTGCTTGTGTGTGTGTGTGTGTGTGTGTGTGTGCGTGCCTGTGTTTGTACTTGCGTGTGCATGTGTGTGCGTGCATGCGTTTGTACTCGTGTGTGTGATGCGTGTGTGCGTGTGTGTGCATGTGTGCGTGTGTGTGTGCGCCTGTCTGCCTCTGTAACTGTCTTTCTGTCTGTCTGTCTGTCTGTAGTCCTGCACAAGTCTGACAGTGATGTGAAGGCCATGAGGAAACAGGCGGAGAACCTGACGGTGGAGTATGACCGTCTGCTGGATGAGCACGCCAAACTGCAGGTCAGACCCCCACTACAGCCGCGCAAACAACTCACACTGTAAACAACACTTACACTGCACTTACACTGTACACAATACTTACACTGCACTTACAACTCTCAGCACTTACACTGTACACAACACTTACACTGCACTTACAACTCTCAGCACTTACACAACACTTACACTGTAAACAACACTTACACTGCACTTACACTGTACACAACACTTACACTGCACTTACTACTCTCAACACTTACACTGTACTTACACTGTAAACAACACTTACACTGCACTTACAACTCTCAGCACTTACACAACACTTACACTGTACTTCCACTGTAAACAACACTTACACTGCACTTACAACTCTCAGCACTTACACAACACTTACACTGTACTTACACTGTAAACAACACTTACACTGTACTTCCACTGTACACAACACTTACACTGTAAACAACACTTACACTGCACTTACAACTCTCAGCACTTACACTGTAAACAACACTTATGCTGCACTTACAACTCTCAGCACTTACACAACACTTACACTGTACTTACACTGTAAACAACACTTACACTGTACTTACAACTCTCAGCACTTACACTGTAAACAACACTTATGCTGCACTTACAACTCTCAGCACTTACACTGTACTTACACTGTAAACAACACTTACACTGCACTTACAACTCTCAGCACGTACACTGTACTTACACTGTAAACAACACTTACACTGTACTTACAACTCTCAGCACTTACACAACACTTACACTGTACTTACACTGTAAACAAGACTTACGCTGCACTTACAACTCTCAGCACTTACACTGTACTTACACTGTAAACAACACTTACACTGTACACCACACTTACACTGCAATTACACTGTAAACAACACTTACATTGTACTTACACTGTAAACCACACTTACACTGTAAACAACACTTATACTGCACTTACACTGTAAACAACACTTACATTGTACTTACACTGTAAACCACACTTACACTGCACTTACACTGTAAACAACACTTACATTGTACTTACACTGTAAACCACACTTACACTGTAAACAGCACTTATACTGTACTTACAACTCTCAGCACTTACACTGTACTTACACTGCAAACAACACTTACATTGTACTTACTCTGCAAACACAACTCTGAAATCTTAAATCAGATCAAATCAAATTTATTAATAAAGCACGTTTAAATACAACCCACATTGAAAAAATGCGGTACGGACAGGTAAAATCACGAAGTAAGAACAAATCACAGAATAAAAACAGAAACACAGAGTAAAAATCACAGAGTAAAAAGCATCAAAACACACGTATAGGCCCAAATCTACAAATCACAGGCATAGGCACACTGAAATCACATCAGGAAGATCCGAACGCTACAGAATAGAAGTATGTTTTCAGCCTGGACTTGAAGGAATCAATGGAGGGGACAGATCTAATTGAGTAGGGGATGCAGTGTACTTAGACTGTACATTACATTACATTACAGGCATCTTATCCAGGTCGACTTACACAACTTTTACATAACATTTACACTGCATCCATTTATACAGCAGCATATATACTGACGCAATGCAGGTTAAGCTCCTTGCTCAAGGGTACAACCCGGGACTCGAAGCTCAGATTTTTGGTTTTTCTTCACCAAAAAATAAATAAATAGATAAATAAAAGGTTGCAATGGAAAATATTTTTATTGATGTGTATACTAGGGTTTTTAGGATTTTATTAGGATCCCCGTTATCTGATGCAGAACATCAGCCACGCTGAAGCGTCAGCTATACTATTCGCAATGAAGCTGGAAAAACTGGAAACTGGAAAAGCTGAACACTCGCACACACGAGTGTGAGGGTGTGATCCAAAAACGCTGCGGGCCACTCTCTGGTCACGTGTGCCAATAGGGTGAAGCGGTGTCTTGTTGGGGGTTCAGTAGGTTGGTTCTCGGCGTGCGGTGTCCGAGCGGCCGATGATGTGGACTTGGAGCTTCAGCTGATTACACGCGATTACGGCGGTGTGTGTGTGTTTGCCGAGTATCTCCATGATTCGGCTATCTGTCAGCCCCGAAAAGGGGACGGTGAATACGTACCTGTCAGGTGAGGTAGCCTGCGCCTTCCCATGGTGCAATGCAACTAGACAAGCGCCCCCCCCCCCCGGAACAGTGTATCATAACCACATCCGCAGGGTTGTGGATTTTTATGCCGAATTCAGTCTGCCAACTGACAGGTTTTTCCGTACTCTAGTCATTTTGGGGTTATGTTGCTTTACTTCATGTTGGTTTAGTGTGGCTTCTTGGTTCGTATTGCAAATGTGAGGTTTTTGTTTTTTTGTTTTCCTGCCGATAGCTCATGCGGGTTATTCATAGAACTAAATTTGCCAATATTCAAAAGCACCTCTTGGTGTCTTCGGCATTTCCAAGAGGTCTTTTTTTTGGGGGGGGGGGGGGGGGGGGGGGGGGGGGGGGGGGGGAATTGGATGTCCCGAAAAAACCAAAGTGCAGGCGGTGGCTTTAAATCCCCTTAAATGAATGAAATACGTGGGACAGACAAATCATGCTAGGGTGCCCTTTCTGTCAGGTTGCGGGTGGGGTGGGGAGTGGGGGGGGGATCTTCATGACGGAACCTTTGGAAGCCGAACATTCCGTGCCCTTTGAAAGGGAATATTGCGCGCTATTCCAACTATTTCTCGGAACGGCGGGTGTTGTGTTTCTAGCGCTCAGCACACGCCGTGTGCAGCGGGCCGGGTGTGGTGTTCCCGCGTGTCCCGTACCGGGGGGGGGGGACGGGGGGCGGTGCGGGGGGCCCGGGCTGAGACGCCAGACGATGTTGTGTTGTGGTTCTCCTGGCTTATTTACGCTCACGTGTTTTTGTGAGAGCCTGTCTTGGTCCTTGAACCACCTGATTGGCCGGTCAGGATGATGGCCGGTCTGGTATCGGGCCTTTATTGGTCTGCCGGTGAACGCGAAGCCGGTCGGTTTGCGCGTGTGCTGTACTCAGCCTTGCTGCCACCAGGGGAAATCGCTTTGTTTCAGTGTCTCACTCTGATTATGATGTTTCCCATCGGCGGCCATTTTGTAGTGCAATATTTGGATGATGACATTATGTCCCCGTGGCAGAGTCGAAAGAACACAAACTTTTATGAGTAGCACTGTTTAGCATTTTAAAGGCCTCCGAAGGTTTAGGAACTAACGTACATTACCTTAGAGAATCCTTGGGACTCCACTCCAAAATCCACATTTATTTTTTTTGTTCCTCTCTCTCCAGGCGAGCGTGGACGACAGTACGAGGGAGAAGAAGACAGACTGAGGCGGGAAAGCGCATCGTTCTCTGACCCCGAGTTCTCCACAGCGATCGCCGACCTGCACCTGCACAAGCCTGGATCCCCAACGCACACGCTCATTCCTGATTGGTGCCTTTCGGGAGAAGCCCCTCTTCCCATTGGCTGTGACCCATTATGCACACTTCCCATTGGCTCTGGCCCATTCTGCATATTTTCCAATTGGGGGTGTAGGATGTGTAGGGTAAATCACCCTTCCCTTACAAGTTTGTCACCTTTTATTTCCCAAGTTGTCAAACTTGCAAGGTATTCAAAAAGAAATTCACGAATACTATTGTCTCTCGGCTCATGTTTGACTAGAAGCAGAATTCTGCAGTTGAGCGGAATTTTCGTCCATCTGCTTCGAAATTGGGAGAGGTTCTTTATTCGGTATCTTGACCAATTGTGTGTAATTGACTTTTCGTTCTTTTTTTTTGTTCTGTTTATGAGTATAAACCGCGGTTATTTTTCAAGTGTGACCACACAGGGACCATAGTTGACCCTCTTCCCTACTCATCTCATGACCGGAGATGATGTTATGGTCCAGTTTTAATGTATGAGTTTGCTGAACCTGAGTCATGTGATCCAGTGCATGCAGAATTGACCATAGGGGGGGCCACTGCATTCATTCTGACTGGTGAGGAACACTCTGTACGTAGAACATTTGTCTTGTGGTTTGTGTGTGACTGCTGAACATCTTGAAATGATGGGCATTGATCTGTGTAATTTGTTATTTTGTCACCATCAGGGTGCTCATCAGAAGAAAAGAAAATATTCCAGGTTCAGCACTGTAATGTACTGTAGAGAATGTTAGCTTCTTACAGTGGGAGTGATGGGGGGGGGGCGGGGCATTTGCAGATATATCTCGTTCATGCCCTTGGTGGGGTGGTTGAATGCTTATGTTATGTTTTTGGTTTGCTTTTGAGTTATTCCACACTGAAAGCCACACTTTGTTTTTTTTGTTTTTTTTTTTGGTTCTGTCGTCTTGTGTATATTGAAAAAAATATATATCTTGGACGTGACATATACAGTCGTTTTGACGTTTTCGTATTGAGTACCAGAAAGTTGAGAATATCAGAGTATGAAATTAATTGCTCCGTTAAAATGATTTGACTGACTGACTTAATGAAATTGAAAGGAAGTGGTTGCCTCTGTGTAACAGTACTACTTAAAAGTGGTTGACATCAGTTCCTCATTATTAGTGAAATAATTGATACAGCTGGGTATATAATGCGGCGGGACGCTGGTGTTTACCGAACTGAAATGGATCTGCTCTCCCGTCCCTTGTTTGAGGCCCCGATTGTACTCTGAAACCAAAGCTCGTTTTGTGCGTCCGTTCGAACCGGGTTTGTACCGGTTACCTCTGGTTTGAAACCTCTGCGCCTGCATAATCCAATACGGGCTGTGGGGGCACACTGTAAATCAGAATTTTAATCACCGCGCCTGGATAAGGAAACTCAACACGAGCACCGGTCTCGGTGTCTGACATTTCAAAACAATTACTGGTTCCAGCTGGCACGCTAAGTTCTGAAATGTAACCGACTCCAATCGAATGTTTACTTTGTGCCGATAAGCCAGCTATTACGTTTTGAGATTCACTGCATGTCAAATAAATAAATAAAAAAACGTGGTGTATTTAACCCGGGATAGCAAAAAAGTGAATTTGAGTTGAGTGAATTTGTTGCCTAACATTACAATAAGCGCTTCCTTTGCGGACGCGGTGGCGGGGTGGGGGGGGGGGGGGGGGGGGGGGGGGCGGGGGGGGGGGGGGGGGGGGTGGCTGGTTATGTCGGTATTTCTGTGCTTACAAACGCACCGAAGCGAAAGTACGCTTCCAGGCTGACACACAACGGCCGGAGGACGGCTCTGAAATCCGATAGTCCCTTGGCTTCCCCAGGCGGTATCGCAGAGTGTTTTATGTACATACCCGAATGGGGCGGCTTGCGGAGAGCGCGTGCAGTTGAGGAGCAGCAGCGAGCGCGCAGAAGACCTTGTACAGGCAAAACTCTCCTGGAGTTCCGGAGTGGGGTCGAGGGGGTTGGCGTTACTCCTCCTCCTAGATCCAGATCGAAACGCGGAGCACTGTAGGGGACTGAGGGATTTCCATTGGGATTTAGGGAAGCTGCCTTGAAGAAGGCAAGCTTGGGCCTGGCTGACCTGGTCTGATTTGAGTGCTGTGGATTTAGTTAAGTCATTTTTCATTGTATTGTAGCACCTGGTTACAAAAAAGAAAAAAGTAAAAATAAATGACAGCAATCCCCCCCTCCCCCCCCCTCAGTACTGCCATATCTGCTGCACCTGTGATCTTTTGAATTTTTTCGTAATTAAAATGCAGCAATATACCAGAACTGGGAATTGGCCAACACCCATTTTTTTTCCTAAACCACTTGAGTCAAGAGTGGACCCTTTCAATGAAAGATTCTGATTGGCTAAATCCAGACGCTAAAGGCTACATCTGCTAAACCAAGGTTCGACCGTTTTGTAGCATTGCTTTGGTATACTGTGTGCTTACTTTTGGTGCCCCTTTAGAAATGTAATTTCTTTACTTTATGTACTTTACTTTTTATTTACTTTTCCTCCTGGTCGTGCTCCAGTGTTCACGCTAATCGTATATATATGGTTGAATAGAATCAAAGGCTATCGTACACTCTGTCGTAGTGTTTGATGACCTTTCACCCCTGGGTCATCATTCACATAAAACAAACTCCTGTCATTTTTTTTTTTTTTTTTTTTTTTTTTTTTGTGGTGAGGGTAAAATTCCAACTTGGGGAGTTTCCGGAAAAAGATAACGGGAGCATCTGGATTTGGCCTTATCTCTGTTTTCTGGTTGCATGCACCGTTGGCCTATCTTCTCACGCGAGTTTGTTAAAAGGAAATGAATAAAGCGAACGCAAGCGAATGTCTTTTCATTGTTTTCCCTCCCCAGACGTCTCCCAAGTTTTTATCCGTGACACAGCCCGGATGTGAGCGGCAGGGGCCTGATCCGTTTCGAGTTTTCATTCCTTCAACTTCTGGCCTTAATTACTGGATTAGCCGTCTGACATTTACACCATCGCCTGACATTTTAGCTGCATTTCTTTATAGGCGCATGATTGACAGTTCGTGTCCCGATATGAAACATTTTCCTTTGATCCGATCTGTAAGTGAACCAGTGTTGGTGTGTACGGCTCAATTGGCTCATTTAGCCAGGGTAACTGGTGGGAACAAAAACCCACACACACACAAACACACCCCGCCCTTCAGAACCAGAATAACCCACCCCTGACGGGACTGTGAAACATGATTTTCCTTTAATTTCCTTTCCTTCACAAATCTCTTTCTCTTTCTTTATCAAATGTTTCATCAAATAGTTTCTGAATGATCCAAAATTATTTAATAAGTTGGACAACTTTTAAGTACACTACGTTCAGAGAAAATCTAGTTCATCCAGTGTACTCAACTAGCGTACTTATTAGTAGGCAAGTAAGTTTATTCAGACATGGTCTTTCTCCTAAACTGGATTAAAAACAAGACCAGCGTGCCGTGCGGCATTCTTGGACCAGTGCTTGGTCATCTCTGGTACAGATCGGGTGTTAGTTAATGTGCAGTCCTTATGGCTCCATGAATGTTTTCTCTTATTGCACCTCGCCCATTCCACAAACGGTCTACGTGACTGGTTCCCAACCTCGGTCCTGGGGGACCGGTGTGTGTGTGTGCTCTTTTCGTTCCAACCACAGTTGCAGTCATAGAATTTTTAACAAGCTGTTACTTCTCATGTTTAGAGGGATTATTTACCCTCTGAAGCCACATTATGTCAGAAATAACTGTGCATGCTGTGTAGGACAAAGTACCCTTTCTGACTATTCAAATTAAAGATTGAGGTGACTCAATGTTCTCCTGGGTTGCAGAGCGACATGTGTTTAAGTCAATAATTTTTTCCTTAAACTTATTTAGAGTGTATGTTTGCGTCAGTGTCCACAAATTAACCAATAGGGCGCTGAAGGATATGTTTCCATGTGTTAGCCTCGGCATGCAAGGTGCTGCCAGATAGGGGTTGATGGCCTTCTGTTGAACATCCCTTCTTACCAGGAAACATAAGTAACTGTCAAATGTGTTCCCATTTGCAAATATTGCATAAGGTGAGAGTGTTTTCACAAAAGCTGGATGGTAGCCAGAGGAATACTGGTGAGGTGGTAAAAACAGAGAGAGATTGGAATGTGTTTTC
The DNA here is from genome assembly GCF_013347855.1 of Anguilla anguilla. Taxonomy (NCBI): domain Eukaryota; kingdom Metazoa; phylum Chordata; class Actinopteri; order Anguilliformes; family Anguillidae; genus Anguilla; species Anguilla anguilla. The sequence goes on from NC_049211.1 coordinate 4,355,330, forward strand.
CTAAAATGTTGTGTATCTGTACTTGGAAACCACCCTTGTGTGAACTCGGTGCATCCAACTTTGTTTTTTTTTTTTCCTGGAGTTAATTTTCAAAGTATAACTGACTTCTCCCGAAGAAGCCTAACATTCCAGTAATGTAAATGGCAATGCTGGGATTGTAACCTCTAGGGCAGACTTGGGCAACAAGGGCCTTATCCGTTTATGGTTTCCATGCCAACTTCTGGCCTCAATTACTTAATCAACCCTAACATTTACGTCTTCTACATTTCTTGATAAGCGCATAAATGACAGTCACAGACTGTTCTTGTATCCCTATATGAAGCGATTTACTGTGATCTAATCTACAAGTGAACCCGTGTTGGTGTGTACAGCCAATTAGCTCATTTAACCAGGGTACTTGGTGGAAACAAAAAAACCTACATACACACCGGCACTCCTTGACCGGAATTGGCCATTCCTGGCCTGGGGGAATAGAGCTTGTCTGTATTCTACGATGTCCAAAGCTGAATCATTTTGTGCTTCTCTGGAAAAATTCACATTTGGCCAACGCCTTGTATACTCTTAGTGATATGGAAGTCATAGCTGAGTCATATGACAAGAAGGCAAACATAACCCAGCCCTGTCCCTGGAGATCTGCTATCCTGCAGGTTTTCATTTCAGCCCTGATTTGATTGATAGGTCTGATTCTACTGATTACCAGCTCAAGATCTCTAGCTGTTGAATGAGGTGTGGCTTTGATAAAGCTGGAGTGAAAACCTACAGGACGGTACATCTCCAGGAACATGGTTGAGCAGCCCTGATATAACCCCTTGAATTTAAAATTGGCATAAAAAGGTACCCCCAGTACAACAAAACTAGTGTTTTCCCATAAAAAGTTAAATACAAAAACCACTCCAGTGTAAAAGTGCAGAAGAAACAAAAAATGTAATTAATACCTCTTACCCAAGCATTGAACTGATGCAGTCCCAAAAATGGAAAACAGGCCTGAATAACTTAAAAATAGAATGGCTGAAAATATAAAGCCATTTCGGAACAGAACCCAAACTGGGACATTTGCAATTCCTGCTACCCTGTGTGTACCTAGGGATGTACCCAGAAATCTTTTTTGTGTAGGCATTTGTATATACTGTAAAATGCTGTGTTAAAAGACAAAACATCAAGCTTCTTTTTAACGTTTTGATCTCTTTGATCCCCTCAAAGTATGTGAAATCATTCCCCTTCATTTCATTGTTACTAATGAAACTGACGTTTGAAATGAGCTGCCAACCGAAAATTTCATTTCTCTCTCTTGCTTTCTTTAGACAATTGTCTCATAAAATAATTTATTATACAAGCATGTCAACATTAGATTTTCTAAAATCTCCTGAACACGTTACAGAGGGTAAGCACAAACCTCTGCTTGAAGTTAAGTAACCTTAATTACCATTAAGCTAAATCTTTAAAAAAAAAGGGAAAATAAACGAACGCTTTACTACTTCTCCGTGTTCACGCCGCTGAGATGTGGCCTGACCCCTAACCTCACCTTGCATCTCTCCAGATCAGGAAAGGTGAAAGTTCACCAGCCCCACCTACGCGTCTAGCGTCAGTTGCAGGGAAGATTTCGTACCGTTTCGTAAGCCCCGCCCCCCCCTCCTTGTCACATGGTATCGCGTGTCACCGCTGGGGAGCTAAGCCAATGGGGCCGGGTGCTGGCGAAGGCGTCCGAGAGGAGCGGAGGCAGCTGTCCTGCCGAGATACGGTACGAACGCTCAGGCTCCCGACCGAAATAAACCCGGCCCGGCCCGCTCAGAGAGAGAGAGAGAGAGAGAGAGAGAGAGCGGGCTAAACATAGCCAGCGAGCATTTGCATGCTGGAGTGTTGGCTTAATATGGCAGCTGCATCTCGCCGACACGCCGAGCGTTTGCCGTTAAAACCGGTTTGAACCGCCACTGTGGCCAGCCCCAAAGACTCCTTGGAAATCCACACTGATTCCACAAAGAATTGCTCATTTATGACATTTCCCCACAAGCTAATGTGCAAAATATCAAAATAAATACCTACATTCCCTAGGATGTTGCTTTCTTTAATAATATCTTGTGGACACGGGTAACTTGAATCCTTGCTTGTAAATACTGGCTTGTATTGGTCTCCATGCGTCCTGGTGTCATTCTGTTCGAAATACATAATGCCTTGTGTAATAGTTCTTATAAATGCATTTAAAAATGTTTTGGAATGTATTTCTAAAAAAAAGTTTTTTTTAAGGAGGGGTACCACATAAACAAGATAAACCATTGCAAGTGCAGAAAATGTTCACATCCACAATGTAGGACAAATATTTAACCACTTGAAGAGTAGGTTTTATGTTTTTTCAAAATTTGAAGTAGGTGTTTTGTAACTTTGATTGTGACATCAGCATTAGAATGTTCGGCTAAAAACAATCTAATCACATACGTGTGATGTTACACCTTAAAGGGCTAAGACTACATGTGAGAACTGTGATTGAGGGGGAAGGGGGGGGGGGGTTGTGAGGTGAGTGACAGGATTGATTATTGAGGGGCACACCACACACACACTGGACAGGACAGGCAGTTATTGTTTGAGAGTCTTTATTGCCATTTGTTACTCTGATCTGAATGGATTTTCAGCACACAGACACAGTGGTGGTTAAGCATGAAGCCCTTGGTGTCATCAACGGAATCGTAGCTATCACTGTTACTCTTAAACACTAATCCAAATTGCTTGAATGGAAGACATCTCACAAGGTAGAAGTATTGATGCACAATGATGAGTTAATTGTGTGTTAAGTATGAGGTCAACAGTGTTAATGTGTCTTTTCTCAACAGTATCCTCTTCCCCCCCAAGTGCTTTGGCTGTTGGACGTACACCTGTTTTAGATTTACTGTATCAGTGTAGATTTTCACACAACGCAACCAACCTCATATTATTTTAATTTTTTTACCTCCCAGGCAATGGAACTGTCAATAGTATTCATGTTTCAGAATTCAACTGACTGAGCGATTATTATTATAACTGTGTTTGATACAGTGCCTTGCATAGTTTATTTTATGTATTTTTTTTTTTTTACTAAATTTTGAATATACATGCAGTGTTTTGCTTAAGTTTATGAATAATTAATTTATGTGGAACTATATCATAAGCACATTACTCTGGAATTACATGAGGGGAAACAAAGAAATTCACTGTTGATTCTATATAGTAGAGGCTTTGTCTTCTGCAGTAGCATTAACCAATAAGAACAATCAATTAAAATAATTGCCATGCAGAAACCATTAGTGGAAGAACACAACTAAATCTAGCTAAAATAAGCTCCAAAACCATAAACTATGCACACATCAAAAATCTCCGTAAATATTTTGTATTTATAACATATATTGCAAAACCTTTCATTCATGAGTGAAAAATCAGTAACATTTCAGAACTTTCAAAAGCTTTAAAATAATCATTTACAATTTCTGTTTCGATCAAACTCAGTTTTGTCTCATCTGTGAACACATTATTGATCATATACCACATCAGTTTTAAAATGTAAATAACTGTGTTATAAAGTATATTTCTTGTTTTAACCTGATTGGACCAAGCCTTTGTAGGAAAGACATACTGTTGAGAAATTTTTTGCCAGTACTCCACAAAATGACACAATACATATGCTTTTTGTTATGTACATTACAATTTTATATATATATATATATTTAACATAATAAAAATATCCTGTTATTCATACACCTGCTGACCGACCCAGGCTATTATGCGATTGGACTACAAGGGCAATGTATGTAAAAATATACACAGTAAAAAATGAACATGAAGCCTAGCTGCAATGTGTAAAAACAGCAAATATTTTTAACACTTTTTTTTTGTTTTTGTAAAACTTGTCTCACAATGGTTATTAGGGTTCATAATCAAACTTATGAATGGCACTTAAGTTGTGAATTTCACGACTACAACAACAATGAAGGCTGCCCTAAGTTACTGTGAGGGAATGTACGCGTTGCCCTTTCTCTTAAACAACAAAGGACCCACAATTTCAAAATCACTAAATGTCAAAGCCATTTTACTTTTATTACTTCTGACATAACATAGGGAAGAATATCCTTCAGAAATGTAAAAATTTCTGTCACGTGTTTAACCCTGTAGATTACAGACTGTAAAGCATCTTTTCATGATAAATAATTTTAAAAAAGCTCTGGGTGGTGTGAGGCAATCTTGATTACAGATTAATAATCTAATATCCATAAAATATTAGCACTTGTTATTTGAAAGAATTCCAAGGTTTTTAGTGTGCTGTTAATTCAATCTTCCCTTCTTAAGATACTGCCTTGCAACGCAATGCATGGTGCATTTCCTTATTTTCATCAAAATAACACTGCAGCTTTCACAATAGAACACACAGACATTTATATATAATATATATGTGTATAATTGAAATAAAAGCCATCACAAAATAAATCTCTGATTTATTTTACAAATAAAAGTAAAAGAAATGTCATATTCTAACACAGTTTTAAAAGTGCTAGCGCAATTATCTTACAACAATGTGCAAATGTAGTTTGTAGCATTATGTTATTAAGATCTAGTACATTCTAACTGTATTTTTTTTCTCCACTACGTTACAATGAGAGATGACTGTTTTCTATGTCACTGTGAATGGCAGAATTCCCACAGGCTATATTTAGGTATTCAGGTATTCTGGTAAAAGTTTTTGGCCATTCATTGTTTGACAAATGGGTTCCATTTAAGACAAAACAACAAAAAGGCAAAGTTCGGTATCTACCGCCCATGGTTGATGCAAAATAATCTAGAATGTTCTGTTAAAGAAAAATCTATGGACCCACAATGGACCCTGTGTTAGGGACAGAACCATTTCTACAGTGTTCATCAATCAGGCCAAATCACTGCCCCAGGACAGTGCGGTCGGCTGTGACTGTCCCCTTCAAAGTACCTTAAGCTTATCTAGGCCAGGGATCTCAAACTCAAATCCTGGAGGGACGCTGCGTCCGCTGGTTTCCGTTGTGTTCCGGCACTTGTAACGCAAGCGCTTCGTTTAAGCCCTTGATTGGCTAAAGACTCCCGCACACCTTGTTTCCAAGGCTTAAATCGGCTGTCGATTGCGGCCCTCCAGGACTGGAGTTTTTGAGACCCCTGATCTAGCCCGACTACACGGCCTAACTTTCCCTGGACGTTTACTCTTTTTTAGGACCGAAAATATCTGTCCGTGTTGATACCTAAATTACTAAAAAACAAAATGTCCGCTTTGGCTGTGCTCGTTCTATAGACCATATGTAAATAAACAAATAGCCTAGTGTTACATTTGTAATGCCCACGTGTTTCCGTCCTCTTTTTTCATAAGGTCACCCTAATTTCCAAAAGTCGGCGCCTGTCTACTTCGTGTATTTACGCACGAGTATTTATTTATTTATTTATCTATTCATCTGAGGACTGAAAAACCTGGGATTATGCATTACAAGATCGTTCCCGTGGGAAATGGAAATTGGGTAAAGACAGAAGCATGCGTGCGGCTAACAGGTCAACTAATTTCTTATGCATTTCCCATTGGGGGTAGATGAGAGAAGTTAAAACAAATCAGACAGGCACACGTTTAATCCAGTGCACTCTTTCATGAAACTTCTTTTTTCTTTCATTCTCAGTTCAGGACCACCGCCTTAAACTCCAGAACTTGCTTGTTTTCAAAATAGATTTTATTTTTTATTTTTAAACTCCCATATTTGTTTGCAATACACTGGAGAGGCTAAACGAGGCAGCTAAAGTATATATATCGTTTTTATGGCAACAAAATACCCTTCTCTGGTATAGATTTATATAGCAGAGATGGAATGTTCCATTTGGCACACGAAAGTAACCGTCATTATGTCTACAAGAGCGTTAAGGTTTGTCGTATTCAAAGACAAACAATATTCAAATATATTCATCAAAAGAAGTGTCTGCAACAGAATTTTTTTTTTGGCAACTGAAATATCGTCGGTTTGAGATCCGACAAAAGCCAGCAGATACTGCAGCAAATTACATTACTGTACGCCTCCAAAGGATGATGTAAATCAAGGAAGGCTGTATCTCAAACAAAATGGCTCATGATTAGTTCACTACATTATCCATACTATTTCTTCTTTTGTATTGGCTCGTAAAAGTAATAGCACGCTGATGAGCCATCCACTTACTCCAGTACATAGCCTTTGACGGAGTAGTAATATTGATTGTGATAAACAAAATGTAAGTTATTATTGTAATGTTTGTGCTGGGTGCTACTGGGTATAGAAAAAAATCCAGCTGGACTTTGATTTGAATGGATGATGGTAATCCTTCACTGTTAAATCCAGTGTGTTTTGGAAAATAGACTTTGCCTGAGTGTCAACTGCCACACTTTGCCATTCAGTTCTGTGTAGCTTGAATTTTATATCATCATTGCTGCTGATTTATATTTACATCAGCGATATATATATATATAACTAATGAAGACCTGATGCACGTGGTGGAAAACAATGTATATTCATGTTTACTGAATGGCAGCTATTCAACTCCTCAAAACTCCTCAATATGGTTTATGTAATATGCAATATTTGTTTTTTTTTTGTATTTCATTGAAAAGCATGTGGGCCTGTGAATATTATTTAGAGTTTCTTTGAATGATAAATGGTATGTCTAAATCCATAAAAAATCACCCCATGCCAACATTCATTGTTTATGGTTCCGACTGGACACTCTCACAAGTGTCTTTTTCCATCTGTTCAGTGTGACGTCAATAAGTTTTTGCACTGAATTTTGGTTGTATACCATAACCGGATTGTGTTAGCAGGATCATATCAGATTGTTTCAGATCATATCGTCCAAAAATGAGTGATATTGCCAAACATGGAACCATTGTCTCAAGAATCAAACCCATATCCTAATTGTGGTGAGGCCTGAGGTTTACACTGCTAATCGTAACTTATTGACACACCGATCGCTCAACTGATGCAAGTCAATACCTGCACACAGACACGCGTACAGTACATACGCACGATTGATTTTGAAATTGATTTTGAAATCGCACAGATTTGCTGCAAAGATGTCGACAAGTCACTGAAAGCACTAATGGAGCTGCATATATACTTTAAAAAAAATTTTATGAAAAAGGAGTGTAATTCTTCAAAACTATGCCAACAGAACTGATCTTGAAAAGCAGTGCATCATGGGGTATTATTATGCGCCGATAGTAAAAATACAACTTTTTTAAAATTAGGTAGTTGAAAGTTATTTTTTGTCCTTTAAAAAGTTGTGAGCAGCATGCTAATGTGTGACTGCGCCAGCCTGCGCTGCGGTAGCCTGTGGGAATTCTGCGGTGACCTAGTTCGGCTCCGGTCGGACGAAGAGGCGGAGCCACCGAGCGAACAACGGCCGACTCGAGGCGTGGCGTGGCCTTCCGCCTCCCGAGACAAGCTGGCGGGGCGCCGGGGGGGGGGGGCGCTCAGCAGGAGGTCGAGGTGTAGGGCGCTAAGTGGGGGAGTCGTTACTCTAGTTTCATCACGGGGGGAGTACAAGGGCATCTGCTGCCATTAGCTGGATTCCTTTTTCTAGCATCAGCACCAAGAGAACCATTTCGTTTCCATTTTTATTATTTAAAAATTAAAAAAAATTTTTTTTTTTAATTTGATGGATACCATGGTGTTGATCTTTACATGACATTTCAAACGGTACCACACACTAATTGTTCATTTACAAGGATGTGCTGTTTGTGACTGTAGAGATGGACAGGCCCACAGCACAGAGAAGGCCGTGAGATGAAAATGGGAACGGGGGGGGGGGGGTTAGGCCCCAGGGCTCAGCCAGCTTGTTTCGGGGGGGGGGAGGGGCGGACACCCCGAGTCTCCTGCAGACCGTCGTGCCTACATAACGCTCTCGAAGATGATGACCTTGTTCTCTTCGGTCCCCGGGGTGAGGGAGGTCAGACTCTTGACGTCGGCATCGGGGGCCATGTACTCCAGGTGATGAGCACCCCACACCGGCTTGGTCAGGTGGGCCCAGCGCTGTGGGGGGAGAAACGAGAAAAAAAAAAAAGGGCCTGGAATCACACCACGTTACCACCCGAACCGGCGAACGCACCACGCTCATCAACACATGAATAATTCACCATGGCTTCAAGGATCAAAGCTTTAGATGGAATGCATGGGGGAAAAAAACATTGCATTATACTTCCTGTAAGAGCAGTACTACAAAAAAAAAAACTAGTAAAAAATTTATGACAACATACTTATAACAGTTCTGATAACCCAGTTACTTATACTACTAGTTTTATGTAGTACAACATATGGATTTGGAACAGTGCAATCCCATTAGGGTTTCTCTTAAAAGCTAAGCACTGTTTTCCCTATAGCAGATCCCCATTGTTTTCTGTGACAGGTGCAGGCCAGAGCAAGTCTACATACTCACCCGAACACTACTTAATACACACACATCTGTTCACACGATTGTACAGAATTGTTAAGCTGTATATAGAATTGTTTTCAATGAAAATGTTTCCTAAATGTAAAATGAATGTGTATCAATCTAACATGCCTGTGTGAACTAGTGGGCCACCGTGTCTCTTCTGTGACCATGAGAATTGTTGTCAGGGACCTTCCATTTGAGGGAAGGAGGTTGTCAGTATGTTCTTACAATGATCATTTCTGTTCTGAGAGGTTTTGTCCTTCTCTTTGAGTAGCAAAGAGAAGATCAATATTTTACATTACAGGCATTTATCCAGCTCTCTCTATTTTTACACAGTAACCATTTATACAGCTGGATATCTACTGAAGCAGTGCAGGTTAAGAGCCTTGCTCAAGGGTATGATGCAACCTTTAGGCTACAACTGCAGGTCCAGAACAATACACTATAATGCTTAGAGTTGGCTCCAGGAATTTTGTGGCCCTAAACCAGAAGTAACCGGAGGTCAACCGATAACAGACTGGGATGGTAGATGGATGGTGTCTGATTGGCTGATGAAGCACATAAAGGTGTGTCTGATTGGCTGATGAAGTGCACAATTCGTCTCTGATTGGCTGATGAAGTACATAAATGTGTTTCTGATTGGCTGATGAAGAACAATAATGTGTGTCTGATTGGCTGATGAAGCACAGTAATGTGCATCTGATTGGCTGATGAGGGAGGAGTTTACAGACCTCTTTGAAGGTCCCCTTGGCCCTGAACAGCTTGTAGACCAGGCTGACGGGGATACATAGCATGGAAGACAGAGCCATGCACCAGCCAATCACCTCGCCCCACCACGGGTACACATACTCGTTGTTGTATGTCAGAGGCTTGTAGTTCATAAGGTGAAACAGGAAGATGCCCTTTGGAAAGAAACAGGAAAAAAAAAAAACATTCAGTTTCCTTGAAACCACAAAGGAAACCTATAAAAATTTAAATCGTAACCTATTTTTCAGAGACAAAATCAGCATTGACAACTGACATTTTAGCGTCAACTGAAACAAACGAATCAATAGTCTTTCTATTCATTTGAATGTTAACAACAAATAAGAAAAACGAAGAATTCTTATTTGTTATATAAGGCCAAACCGGTGTTTGTGGTGAACACCTATATCAAATGGGAGACTAATGTGCAATATCCTATCAAATAAAAATCGTGGACCAAAATGGCTCAAAGCTTCATTACAGCAGTCAATGTCCTCCTAGTTGAATGGGACAAATTTTATTATTTTTTTAAATTTAAAGATCAAAAGCTTAAGCTTAAAGTTGGAAACGAGCCCGGCGAAGAAGACGTCAGGAGTGACACGCGTGGTGCCAGCGCGGCTCACCATGCACACGCATGGAGTGATAAAGGACCAGCACCACTTCATCCAGGGGAATGGCCTGTAGCCGATCATGCGAGCAATGTCATCCATGAATCTGTCAGCACCTGGAGAAAGATGGCCAGAGAGTCATTGGAGTGACCGCCACCAGGCACGGCCTCAGTCACAGTCAACAGCGCATCAACGCACGCCAGTCCTTATCAGTCGATCCGTGAAGGCGTACGGAGCCCGAAGCTAGCACGTTGTAAGGATGGATGGTTAAGTCTATGCAGAGCTTGAGGATGTTTAAGATCAAAGATCATGTTGATATTCTGTTTGATAGCTCAATGATGGGTCTATTGAAAGACTGTAGTATTTTTTTTTTATTGTGTTTTTATGGTGTTCGGAAGGATTTTTTTATTGAGTGGCAATTGCTTCGTGTTTCATAAACTAGACAGGTGTGATAAAGTACAAAGCCATTTTAAATCGAATTTCAATGTCTTATGGGGCCCTACGGTTTGCCTATTGCTGTTTATGAGACAACGAAGAACCTACTATGATTTAAATGCAACTTATTAAATTATGACTGCGTAAAACGACGTTTGCAATAAAGTCATTTACCGCCGTGATTTGGCTGCTAGGGGGAGGGGAACGTCAGAGTTAGAAGAGATGATAAAATGATAAAATAAAAAATAAAAAAAGAAGTTCACGCACCATAAACCCAGGAAATCACCATGCACTCCCAGAACGTCTGCCAGAGGAGGGTCATACCACTGGCCGAATAGTAGTCAAAGAGTTGGAAGACGTACATCCCACCCTGGGAAAACACAATGGTACGGTCCAATATACTCCAGTCCATTTAATGAAAGCATGGTCAGTAACTGGGCCTCATTCATAAAATGGCCTCAATGGTCTTTGTCAGTCCCAGTTATTTTTTTATAAATAACTAAATATAAATAACAACATGGGAAATTATCTTAAAATTATGTTTAAGTTTAAATCCATAAATCCATTTATAAATGAGGCCGCTGGTCACAAAGAGTGGTCAGAATGAACAGCTACCTAAAAACTTTGATAGAAATATACACAAGGGTGTATAAGCATGGTATAAGCAGGTTTCACAGCATGCAAAGAAAATATGTTACCCTCCAAACAGAAGACAGTTTAGTTATGAGAGGCAAAGTATATTTGCTAAACAACGTAGTGTTTAATTTATGGAGATGTTTTGACCTATTTTTGCATTGTGCTGTGTCTTTGAACCATACACGTCTTTTTGTCACCGTACAACAAACACCAGAAAAACCAATCAATCATTCAGTCTTTAGAAAAATTCGTCCACGAAAAAGAAATCTCACCTGCGTAACCATGGAAATATCAATAATGAAGCACATTGAACAGCAGATCGCCACGGCGATTTCACGCCTATAGCGCATGTAATACTTTCCAGGAAAAAGATCCAGGATCCCTGTTACAAAACCTTCGACCCCAACGAACTGAGGATGAGGAGGGAGAGGAGAGAGAGAAGTTAAAACCGACATCCGGCTGCAAGCCTTCTAAAGAGCGGGAGAGGAGGGCGACATTTTAATGGAACCGATAACAAGGAGGACCACAGTGGAAATAACAACAAATATTGTGTCTTTCCTCGATAATTTAACTATGCATATGGTATATTGTTGCCTAAGGGGCTACCAACCCTATGAATATTTTTTTTAATATGTCAGATAAAATCAATCAATCATCCATCCCATCCCATCCCATCCATTATCTAACCAGCCTATCCTGGTCAGGGCCATGGGGCAATCACTGAGTCAATCAATCAATCAATCAATCAATCAATCAATCAATCAATCAATCAATCAATCAATCAATCAATCAATCAATCAATCAATCAATCAATCAATCAATCATCCATCCATCCATCCCATCCCATTCATTATCTAACCAGCTTATCCTGGTCAGGGCCATGGGGCAATCACTGAGTCAATCAATCAATCAATCAATCAATCAATCAATCAATCATCCATCCATCCATCCCATCCCATCCATTATCTAAGCAGCTTATCCTGGTCAGGGCCATGGGGCAATCACTGAGTCAGTCAATCAATCAATCAATCGATCAATCAATCAATCAATCAACATAAAAAACGAAAGAGGGTGTTGGGCGTGGCGGTCCGGTACCTGACTGTCGAGCCCCAGGAGGAGGAGCATGAAGAAGAAGAGAGCTGCCCAGAGGGGCGCGACGGGCATCATCGACACGGCTTTGGGGTAGGCGATGAACGCCAAGCCGGGTCCTGCGGAGGAGAGAGCCGAGGGTGAGAGAGGCGCCAGCGTCGCAGCCTGGCCGGGGGGGTGTAAGGGGGGGGGGGGGGGGAGGGGGGGGGAGGGGGAGGGCGGAGGGCGGAGGGCGGGGTGTGTGTACGGTGTGAGGGGGGGGGGGGGGGGGGGGTCCTGGACACAGACACACACAGACACACATACGCACTGCACAGATAGAGACAGAGAGTGAGAGAGAGAGAGCGCGAGAGAGAGTGAGAAAGAACGATAGAGAGAGAGAGAGAGAGAGAGAGACACAGGGGAAGCACCAGAGGCGCCTATCGTGCGGAAGCGGAGGTGACAGGCGACGGGGGGCTGTGCGCTTTTTTATTTTTATTTTTTAATGTTCTTTTCTTTTCGTTTCCCTCCCTTCGCTCGTTTTTTTTTTCTTTTTTTTGGTGACTGATGTAAATCTGTGCATCTCACCCACACAGGAGTCAGGCAGGTTAGTCAGTTATTGTTAAGGGCTTGTGTGACCTGTCCCTGTACATCGGTGAGCTACTGGGTAGGTGTGTGTGTGTGTGTGTGTGTGTGTTTGTGTGTTTGTGTGTGTGTGTGTGTGTGGGCAGTGCTGGAATTTCAAAATGTGTGCCCACTTGGCTGCTAACTTGTTATTGTTTGTATTTTCAGTCTGTAAAGTAAATCAGGCAATGACGCCCAGACTATTGTCAGTTATTGAGTAGCACCGAATTTCAACAAATGGAACCATCTGGGGTTTCCAAGATACAAAAAGTTAAAAAAAAAAAAAAAAATTATTGAATCAACTGAATGACACAACATAATCCTACCCCTATTGTAGGCTGTTATGGTTCGCTCTCGAAAGTAGTCTGAGGAAGACCAAGTTCAAACTGTGCTAGCTTAAATTTATCAAACTGATATTCTCCATTTTGGCAGGAGAAGAGAGATTATCGTATTTTAACTTTCTCAACTCAATCCGAACTTGAATTTTGAGAACTTGAGATATTAGCAACAGTTAAATTTGAAACAGGCACAAGGTTCAATTTCATGTTTCAATACTTTCGCACGGATGGAAAAAATCCAACACCTAAATGTGTCCTCTATCTATGGCTTACAAAAATGCCTTTTTTTGTTAAACTACAATTACCTTTGAACATACAGTACTACTTTGTCACTAAATTATATGCTTGGTGATCTCTGGAAAGAACTAAATATCAAAAAACGTATCAGTTTTTTTTTCACTCACTGATCTGTTTTTTTATTTTTTATTTTTATTTATTTTTTACTCACTGAACAGTGAAGCCAGAGTTTGGACAATAGAGATGAACAGTTCAGATGTAATTAATGAGTTTACTGCCAGAGTAGTTTAAGGCTAATTACTGCAAAGTTCAAACTTAAATTCAAATTCAAATAAAACAAAAAAAAAGGTATGTACAAAAAAAAACTCCCAGAAATTCATAACTGTTTAATCTACTATAACAACCTAAATGCTTCACAGTTTCACCAAGAAGGTATATGAGAGAGAGAACACCCAAAAGATTTATTATCGGTGACCTTTGTTATGGAAGCAGAGACCATTCCCAAATCAGCAAAGATAGTCTACTGCTTACAGGCATAGGAAGGTTAATTTAGTATGGGGGATGTCAGAATTTTGAGTGAGGAGGTTTTTAAGTTAAAAGTAAGTAAAGCAAGATGAAATAAAAAAAACTTGGCAGAAATCGCTCTACTTAACACACAAATCAAAGATAGGCCTTTGAAAGAGGAAAACAGCGAGACCGCACAGGCATTTAGAAAATTAATGTGCATACTCTTTCCTCATCATAACCAGCTCAGGTATGCCAAACCGGTCTGAAACCGGGTCCGAGGATTTAAAATGTTCAGTATCTGTGAGGTATCTCTGCAGCGTGCATGCAATATTAGTACGCGAGTTAGTTCTATGTATTATTGTTTTAAAAAAAATATATATATATATATTCTTGGTGGTTTAGTACCGTTAGACTTTTCAGTTTGAGTCTGAGTCTGCTCCTGATCCTAAATTCTTGCCCATGTATATATTTGTGAAGGCCTGTCCGCTGATCTCTTTGTGGGTCCATAGATGCAGGGTTCTCGGGCTGTATTAAAGGTGTGAATGCCATCATTAGGTAACAGAGGTTTACCTGCTGCAGTAGTCTGCTCCAGGACCCCTCTTGCAAGCGAGATGTGCACATCTCAAGAGGCAAAATTCCTGGTTAAATAATCCTTAAATTAATATTTAAATAAATTAAAAATATAGATATATAGAGATATTAAATAAAATGAATAGATATGAATCACAAGTCAGGTATAAAATAGGACTGAAGAACATAAAAACCCTGTTAAAAGGATAAACAACTGTATGAAGTCACAGGGGGACTTTTTTTTGGCATTGACTCTGAAAGGAAAAATAAAAGGCTGTCTACTTAAATAATACAAAATAAATTTTGCCTTAAACAATGCTACTGTTATATAAAAAAGTTTTAAAAATGTATTTTAAAAAAAAAACAATAGTCTGTTAAAGTAGAATAGTTGTAGAAGCCTACAAAAAATGAAATAAAATAAATGACCAGACCTAATTTTTTTGATTTCACTGTTCCACTACATTCAAACATGCACACACCACACACACACACACACACAGACACACAACTGAACACCCATGTAATCTTCAAGTATTTCAAAACAAACACATACCTTGTATACAACTAAGCCTTACACATAAGCACACTACTCAAACACACACAGATATACACACCTGCGCACACACACACACACACACATAAGTGTGCATGAACGCACACACTTGCATGCGCTGGCTCATGCAGATGCACAAACACCACTCACACACTCACACCCACCCACACACGCAGACACACCCGCACACACAAACACACACACGTGTACATACACACAACCATCAATTCCCCCACATAATCATTTTGAGCACAGTGCAATTTGTAAAAAAATATATGTGCTGCATATGTTCAATCCCAATAATAAAAACTAATTTTTAAAAAATGAACACATTTCAATGATTTCTGGAAACGGTCTGTGTCTGTATGACTGAGCAATCTGTCCCAAAACTCCAATCTTGCAAATCTGCTCGACGCGATTTTTGTTTTTTTCCTGGCACCAGCCACTGAAATGCTACCAAACGTAAACAATAGGATTCAGATGAATCAAGTGATAATAATTCTCACATAAGCGACAATGCATAAATGTAATCTTCCCTCCAGGTCTGACTGGCCTCGACACACAGTGATGTTATTTATTTTTCTGTCATGCTTTATCCCTGATGGCACTGCGTTTCCCTGTCGCCTGTATCCAATATCCAATTTTATACTGCTTTATAATGGTTTGTCATTTTATAATGCCTTTTATGCTCTAAAGAATATCTGAAACGGTCTGTTATCAATTGTTTTTACACTATGAAGCGTCTTGGCGACAGTGCCTCTGTCTAAAGTGATATGCATAAGTAAAATGAAATTGAACTGAACTGAAATGTGTCCAATAACACATAGTCTATTGCTCTGAGCCTGTCAGACAATCAAATCAATTAACTAAAACAAACTATTGGAATCAAACTGATATTTCTGATATCTGCTTCAAGCGATCCTCAGAATTTTTGCACATGAAAAATATTCCATAAGATACCATAATATTTGAGAAATTAATACATAATATAATATAATATAATATAATATAATATAATATAATATAATATAATATAATATAACATAATATAATATATCACTATTACATCCTTCATTTATAGCCACAGATGAAATCATGGGGCTTCATTTGTAATGCAAGGTGTCATACAAACTCATATAAATTCATATAAACGATTAACATACAAACCACCACTCACTCATTAATACAACCTGGATGCTAAAACATACAGGACTCCTCTTTTACATTTGTTTAGCAGAATTAGTTGTGAAAATAGGGATGACTGACGTGTTATTGAGATGACAGAACTGGATTAACTTCATACTAGTCTGGGCAATAGCAAATTAATTCATTTACTAATTTTTACATCCAAAATGATTTCCTCCCAATTTGAAATAGCCAATCAAATCTCTCAGGCCTGTCTCATTGCCATGGCACCATCCATCAACAGACAAATGCTCTCCTACAGAGCATGTGCAGCCGTTTGCTGCTCCTTTAAACATCCTGTGATCTACCAGCTGAGCACATCCACCGCATCAAGAGAGCAAGTTTCGTGCAAGGCTGGTGCAGGCAGATTGCAGGCCTTTATACTGGCCATGGGAGTTGCTCTTACGCAATGAAACAAGGAACACCCTGCAGACTGAAGCCCTGCTTCCATGAGATAATGCCAGACCTGGGGCCAAATGGGTATTTGTTTAGGATTCAAATCCTTTTCTGTGCTCCGTTGATCTTGCCTGGTGAAACTGAGCCTGTCAATCAGACCAGAAGGTGGGGTTTGCAGCTTCTGAGAGGACTTCATAGGTTCCAATACACCAGACAAGCTCAGTCAAGCATTGTGTTTAAAATCCAAAACAAATGTGTATTTGACCCAGGTCTGGTTATTGCTACGCCCACTGATTGGTTGCCACGTGAGGCTGCTGACACCAGGACAGTCCGGATTGGTTACCAGGTCATAAGATCTACACTGAAGACCACCGCAGGATGGACTGGACAAGTTCCCTTAAAATTATTCTTATGCACTGACTGCAGCTCCCAGTTAACATAAAACCAGAAACAAATAATTTCAATAGACTAATTTGAAATGAGACATCCAATACTCCCATTACAATCAACACAAAAGAATACAAACCTTGCAAGAGGAAAGGATACTAATGTATGAACTATTATATTATTGTAATCTGAAAAATATATATTTGAAAAATTTGCATCAAATTCAGGCTGTGATAAAATCCCTACACACATATATGCATGCTTTTTCTATGGCCGTACATCTATCAACAGCATGAAGGAATGTTTTTAAAAATAGCCAGGATTCAATCATCATTTGTCCAAAACTCAAATTCACAGAAAAAAATGCAAAAAAAATATATTAGTTATTTATCCTTAAAAATGTCATTAATTTTGGTGACTGCCACTTTGTGAAGAAAACCCATTAAAATTATAAGTCATAATGAATGACAGATACTAATGACATTCAGGCCTATGACTTAAATTTGTTCCCCACTGAGATGCATCCTTAAAATCTAGAAGCTAATTTCCTAATGTCCTTGAGGCCCCACTCACAGAAATACTCAAAATGCTGTGTTCAGCATTCAGCAGGAACACTACGTGTGTATTTCACTGAATCAATGAATGAAAATAATGGAAAATACAAACAATAACAGTTCGGCTACAGACGTATCATGATGTGTGTCATTAAAATTTCAGAATCATGTCAGAAACACTAAGCATGGATTATATATCCAATGTGAGTTTTCAGTGTGAATTACTGCCTCCCCTCTATGTTTGAAATTAACTTAAATATAAAAGTTGTGGTTTAAAAACAGATGTGCATTTGTTTGTGAACACATCGTACATGTGCTTGGGGAAAAGGTGTAACAGGTAGGGTAAGTGGATGGAGTATTAAACAGGGACCTCAAACAAAGTCAAACATTAGCTCAAAACAACATGCTCATTCCAGCCTCATGCAAATGTTTACCAAAGAGTTCTAGAGATATAAACTATTGATTATAGAATGATATTTAAATATAAACTGTCTCTGAAGTAGATCTCTTTATATTATCAGTTTAGCGAAGGCAAGGTTTAATGCGAATAGTTAAATGCTGGATATTTGCCTGAAGAATTCTCTTTTACTGATGAAGTAAGATGAGTGGCCAATTGTGTCGCTGCCTTTCAAGTACCTTTTAATAACTTTGGCACTCTTGTGTAAACAGCAAAATTTGAAACACAGCTGGCGTTAGGGTTTAGAAGTAACCTGCCAAAACAACCAAAACTACACGAAGACAAACGCACACAATTCTGTTTGCATAGCCAACTGAAATACCAGTGGATGCAAACCAAGATCAAACTATCAGTTACGTTTTTTTTCCTTTTTTTTTACGAAATATTACAAATTACTCATAAATGCTGTATCTACTTTGTGTCAGGATATATATAATTTTATTTGAGATGTGTGAAAGATCTCATTGATTCTCATGCAAGAAAACTCCTTTCGATCATGCAATTCATTAGGTGCAGGCCTATGATGCATGCTACCAGACATTCTTTCTACAAATAAAATACTTGTAAGGTAGAAGTACTTCACGTCAACATTCCAAGTCCACTACAGACATTTAGATATTTTAGCATATTCTATATAAGTTCTGGTTAATATTTAAATTTTCATGCTTTCACCACCACGAGCACCCCCACCCAATTCTCTCTCTCTTACTCTCGCTCGCTCTCGCTCTCTCGCTCTCTTGCTCTCTCTCTCTCTCTCTCTCTCTCTCGCTCTCTCTCTCTCTCTCTCTCTCTCTCGCTCTCTCACACACACACACACACACACACACAAACACACAGACAGACAAACAAACAAACACATACATACATACACACACACACACCAAACACACATAAACACACAAACACACACACACACTTTCCATATATGCTCATTTACAGTTGAAAACAGAAAAGCATCACAAATTCTTCAACGTTCTCTCCATTACATTTTGAGCCGTGAAATTTCCTGAATTTTTATGCAAGCACAAAAACAAGTCTGATACTGATATATATATATATACAGTATATCAGGGTAATTTCACAGGTATGACCTTCTGACACATGCACACATTCAATCGTTCAACCAATACTATTACAGTAAAGTGATCATATCAACCTTACTAAAAGCAAATGATTAAAAGCAGCGACAATACTAAGAACAATTATAAAAACAAACGTGTAGATGTACACAATTTAAAAAAAAACAACATTGTCTCTTGATCATCAAAAAGCTAAATCATGCAGTTCAATCAATTTCACTGAGGACAGCTCTTAGGTCTGAAATACTAAAATAGAATATTATTACAATGCAACATATTGACATATTGAAAAGCATGTTTACTCAAAATACACTCATCTCGGGCAGCCACTGCAATGCATTTTGATCTCAAGCGAACTGCTAGATCGCTCTGTGGCAAACATCCAGCTATTTTTATGGCTTCCTATTCCTCCAGTGCATGTGATGGCTAATGGGCTACGCTCAGCATCGGACAGACACAGCTTAAATGAGCGCATGGATATGGACCAGGTACAACAAAATTTCGTCTGAATTATTTAAGAGAAACATCTCTGCTCTGAGTTCGGGGCTATTGGGTTCTAGTCAATCAGAAAATAACAATGTAAGAATTTCTTCAGAAGATTACAGCTAGCTGTAATTAACGTGATGGAAAAAGCTGATCTGTTTGCATTTTATACGGACTGTGCGTCATATATTACACAATCGTTTGTGTTCATTAGGACAAGTAGCGTCCTGATCTTGTAAATAATTGATCAGCTACTTCAGGGTCCTCAGTCTGACCATAAATGCTTTATCTGTCCACCTTGATTTTTTAAGTTATTCCAACGTAATGGGGACATTTCCCGGATAACACATGTGACACTGATAACCTAGGGTGGAGATGTGTGATACATTCGCCACTCCAAGATACCCTCACTACAGACAATAGGCCTGGGGTTTATTTGTAGCGGGGGAGGTGCTCGTCCAATTACCTGATTCGGCCACTTTGGAGATGTCCACCCCTTGCTCCGATGCCATGAACCCCAAAATAGCGAAGACCACGAAACCAGCGAAGAAGCTGGTGCCGCTGTTGATCATAGCTAGCATAAACGCATCCCTACGGAGAGACAGCGTTAAAACAACGTGAGCGACGAATCGATGGGACAGAGCAGGAGACACAACGACCTGGGTTCCATCAACATCTGACCTCAGATTCAACTTAACAATTTAAAATAAATAAATAAATAAATAAATAAATAAATAAATAAATAAATAAATAAATAAAACCACAGCGAGAATTCACAGAGCTCAATGTGACACAATTGCAGCTTGGATTATGCTAGTTGTCGGTTTGCAGGGACGGATTGCTGATTTTTTTTTTGTGTGTGTCCTCTATTCGCCCTTCCTGTTCTAGGGATGGGGTTGGGGTATTAAAATCAATAAACTGTTAACAAAAAAAAAACCTACAAATGAATGCTAGGTATAGTTTTTTCTTTGCAAACAAATCATACGACTGCTGGACTTTCCCAACTCCAACATACTGCAATGTGAATTGTGAAACTGTCTAGCGTTTGGTTCCAAGTTAAATGTTCAGTTAACCAAGAGTAATATGCATGACAGTGCTGGCCTGAGTTGTTGAATGTAAAAGTAACTTTGATGTGTTTCTTTCCCAGCTGAAAAATCCAGTTAAGACCAGCTGGGATTCCAAGATGGTTTAAGATGTATTTTTGACACTTCTAGCTGCTCACAGCTGATCTGCTACTGGTCATAACTGGTCTGTGGCTGCTCAAAGCTGATTATAGCTGGTAGAGTAACCTGGTGGCCAAACTTGTGGACTAGCTGACCATGGGCTACTCAGCTGGTGAACAGCTCATCAACCAGGAAACAAAGTCAGCCAGAAGTGATGAAAACACATCTTAAACCAGCTTGACTGGCTTCAGCTGGGTTAAACTGGAATTTTCAGCAGGGTTGCAAATCCTCATTTTTCCAACAACTTCTGTCAAGACAACGGTTTTCAACTGTACTGGCATGGTTTCGATTGGGAGAACAATGAAGTGACTGCCAGCTCACACCCCCCATCCCCAAGTTGGTTCGTGACACGCAGTACAACGAACACATCACAGATTCCCCACTAGTCTGCGCAGTGTAAGTCAATATTTTTCTATGGACAATCATCTGGACATAACACTATTTATAATTTCCTGATGTGCAAACAGACATTGATTGACAGGTGTTACTGAGTGCGGTACCTACTTATAGCAATCATTGTTGAATCTGTTATAGCTGCCAAGCGCAGTGAGGGCGCCAAGACCAATGGCGTATGAGAAGAAAATCTGTGTGCCGGCATCAATCCACACCTAGCACAAAGAGAACAGCATCAGCATATTAACCTTCTGAGTGCTTCCATTTAGTGATACAAAATACAACTGTAAATTGTCTTGAATGACAAAAACGTGTTACTGTGAAAATATTTTCTCAAAAATATTAATTTATGTTATTTGTATTGAATGTACCTTGTAGTGCAGGTTTCAGTATAGTACAATATATGGTTGTGGTGATTAAGATCAGAAACACATGTCCCCTACAGGGGACAAAAATGAATTTCTGGGTCTTAGGTGGTTAACATATAAACACAAACATAAAGGTTACACGCTAACGGAAATCATAGATTCAGCTGTACTGCTTGCAGAGCTATGGGAATAACCGCACCCTACCAAGTGGCTGTGTGCCTTACGTTAAGCACCAGACCAATCAGGACAATGTACACATCTGTGACACGTTAAACACATCCGATATTTATTTCTCCAACGCAGCTGATGGCAAACTTTTCGCTGATTGAAAGTGCTGGCGAGCTGACGAGCTTGGGCTCGTTACACAAAGTGTAAGGGGAGCAGCAGGCCACTGCCAGCCAGGCTCATCAGTCTGAACAGGCAGTGCCCCAGTCCGAGCTCCTGACGCCACATCAGCAGCGTGCCGTTCGGGCAAACCTACCTGAGCCTCGCCGAGCTTCGACCAATCGGGCTTAATGTAGTACATGATCCCATCATAGGCCCCGGGCAGAGTGACGCCCCTCACTAACAGGATAATCAGCACCACGTAGGGGAAGGTGGCGGTGAAGTACACAATCTGGATAGGGTGGGGTGGGGGGAGGGGGGCAGGGATGGTGGGGGGGGGGTGACAGAGGGAGACAGAGGGATTAAATCTCTCAATCCACTGCAATGGTTAGGTGTTTGTGTGTGTGTGTGTATGTGTATATATATGTGTGTGTGTGTGTGTGTGTGTGTGCACGAGTGTGTGTGTGTGTGTATGTGTGTGTGTGTGTGTGCAAGAGTGTGTGTGTGTGTGTGTGAGGTGCGTATATGTGTGTGCGTGTGTGTGTACGTGTCAGTATCAGTGTGAGAGTGTATGGACAGCATACACACAGTAT
The DNA here is from genome assembly GCF_013347855.1 of Anguilla anguilla. Lineage (NCBI taxonomy): Eukaryota > Metazoa > Chordata > Actinopteri > Anguilliformes > Anguillidae > Anguilla > Anguilla anguilla. The sequence continues at coordinate 4,377,510 of NC_049211.1, forward strand.
ATCACTTACACAACATATATCACTTAACATAACTCTGTTACGCAGAACACAGTTTAGCTGCAAAAATCTGCAAAAAGACGAGAGTTTGTACACAAACACGTGCAAACACACGCATTACCCCATTTAACACAAGGGCTGTATTCAGGCAAGTCACATACTGAGCACCATCATATTCAACTTTATTTATTCATCAAGTCTTTGTTACGCTTGCGATAATCTGACAGGCACTGATAAGGACTAAAATGGAAGTCCCAATCTAATCTACAGAGCATTTCAAAGCATTGAACTTTGCACTTTTGTAATCTGGTCCACAAAGATAACAACACGGAATGACTTAAGCTTGATTGCTAGATTTTATATTTACCTAATTTACTTGACTTCACTCTCTCTCTCTCTACATTTTAATAGGACAATGCCTCCTCAACATAGACAGAAATTTCGCCCTGGATAAACCTAGGCCACCGATTTTCTTTTTCCACGTCCGTTAATTGGAAAGCAAAAAAAAAAAAAAAAAAAAAAAAAAGCCTCATTACTCTGGTTTCCTCTCATCATTCACACCTCCTAGCGTGACACGAGCAAAGTCATGCCCCGGCAGCGTTGTCATATCCTGTGATCCTCAGAAGGAGTCTCCGCCTCCCGTAACCTCATCCACCTGCCTTTACAAGCCTCCCGTTCGCACTTTAAGACCCGCTTTCCTCTGCAATCGTTCTGCCGTCCTGCACCTGCGTGACTGCAAGCTCAGGGTTGTAACCAGGTAGCTGTTTCGTAGGTGACTTAGTTAATGCACCCGTCTTAACTACTGCTTGTATTTTTTCCACGGACTGCGTTGTTGCTGTTCTCGTTTGTGTCAATCAGTTTAACCTTCAGGGTCCAAGCTGAACTATGCGGTTGTTCCCTGCACTTGGAACGGTACTTCTCTCTAGGGGTTTTCGTCATACTTGTTCCTGGTTATGGTTATACACTTTGTTGTACGTCGCTCTGGATAAGAGCGTCTGCCAAATGCCTGTAATGTAATGTAATGTAATGTAATATATGCGTCTTCCCCACCCTGTCGTCTAGCCTTGATTATGCTCACAGTGGTGTTAAAAGAGAGAGATTACATTACATTGCATTACATTACATTACAGGCATTTGGCAGACGCTCTTATCCAGAGCAACGTACAACAAAGTGTATAACCACAACCAGGGACAAGTGTGTCGAAAAACCCTAGAGATAAGTACCGTTCCAAGTGCAGGGAACAACCGCATAGTTCAGCTCGGACCCTGAAGGATAAACTGATTAATACCAACACAAACGGGATTACACTAGGGAACTAGACGGGAAGAACATAAATCAAACTAAAAGGTCATCTTTTTTTTTTTGTTTTGTTTAAAACGCCCAACACCACACATATTGCGCGCCGATATTATTATAGGACGATGAAGCTTTCTGAGGACGAATGGAGACACCTAGTGCTCTGTTTTCGCAAATGCCGTTTCATCAAAATGGTGGTAATATGTGTAGACATTTTAAAAAATCACGGCTGATAATGTCTTGATTTTTGTACTAGACTGAGTATGTCCTCAGGCAATAACTGACGTAAGCCCAATAAGCATTTTTTGGGGGGGGGGGGGACTACGCGTGGATATTACGGTGACCTTTCTCCAGTTGCATTCATGGTATCATGTGCTCTGTAGTATCTGCAGTTGGAACAAGCGTTTGGACACAAAGTGCAGGTTGTAGCTGATCCGTTATTTAGCTCAATTTGTTATGAAACGGGGGGGGGGGGGGGGAGCTATTTCGGGGGGCGGTTGACGGTATCCCCCAAATTGATTGACGGCTACGGAGTGACGCATTCTGGTCTTTGAAGCCAAGCTCTCACATGCCAATCTTGAGGGGGACACATGACACATTCAGAGGAAAAAAAAAAATGTAAGTGGAGACAGCCTCAAGTATTTTTTCACCAACATATAAAGTAACAGTTCATGAATCACTTATATATTTCCTCACAACTGTCAACAAAACATCACTTTATAAAATAAAAAAAACCAACAGGGACAGGGTGGGCACCGACCATCAAAATCAATAAGTAAATAAAAACAAAATACATATAATGCGATAGAACTACATCTAATGGAGCATGAGAAAGGCAGTGTAGCATGAAATTAAATCTCAACCGAGTACAGAGGAATCCGGAGATGAAATATCACGCTCGCCCCCCTCCCTCGAATATTTATGACTTTCTCCCCCAACGCACAGACACCAGCTACGATTCATTACAATTAACCACAATTAACTGCAATTAATTACAATTTCCAAGGTCCAAACGGACATGAATACTCTCGGCTGAGAAGGACTTTAGAAGCCATTTTGCTCTTCATTCCCGTTTTGAATAAAGCCATTTTAAGTCAGCGTACTGGGGGGGGGGGGGGGGGGGGGGGCGCGTGCATTTGCCCGCGATCGTGCAGAATTTCCCAGATCACGCGCAGTGAGAATTACACGATCCCGTCCGATACGGTTAACAGCGTGCTGATTGGCTACGCAGAAAGAGACCTCGCTGAGGATTCAAAATAAGAGTATGGAAACTGCGCAGTTCCATGTTCAGTTGCGCATGCGCATTCGGTTGGGGATTTCTGAGACCGGGCTTAATGCGGTGTTAGATACCGTCTACTGTACTTGGACCGGTACTTCTCTCTAGGGGTTTCGTCATACTTGTTCCTGGTTATGGTTATACACTTTGTTGTACGTCGCTCTGGATAAGAGCGTCTGCCAAATGCCTGTAATGTAATGTAATGTAATGTAATGTCTAGGCTGTAAATCAGAGCACTAATTTGGTCAGGAAAATGTTGAGCATTGTTGGGCTGCATGGCCTGTTCCTGTCAGTATGTTATGTTACGCCAGTGAAGGGTCGCACGGACCTCTTCCTCATTCTTTGTGGTTTGATCTAAACTTGTTGCCATTTATACAACGAAAAAGGGGAAAGGCCTAGGAAATCTGTTTTTTTTTGCCAAACTCATGTTGTGCAAGACATAGAAGCACTTGGTCGAAACTCTTGGTCAAAGTCAAGGGCAAAGCACTTAACAGAGAGAATGAATTAAGATAAAGCTGTTAGCCTCTGCTAAAGGACCCGGCATTCAAACATCGGGGATATATTAAATCTGAATCACGATGACCTTCACTACCACATTTAAACAAATATGTCTGCTTGATTTTTTTTAGCATAAGAATTTGTTTGGAGAGACTAAGACCGTTTCCTATCTCAATAAGTGAAAGTGGTTAGAAATGAGACACAATCAGATAAACTGACAGAATGTTACACTTCTGAATTATATTTCTGTCCTACGATCTCTACGGTTCACCATTATAGCCTCCTTCTATGATCGCCTTTGTTATAATGGCTAAAATATAACTGAGGGCTTTTGAATAAATACTGATATCTCATATCTTTGGCCCAGGATTTTAACTCCGCCTCCACAGCAGGGAAAAAAAAGGGCCCGTTGTCTTCTCCAACGAGCGTCCTGTCACGTCGCACTGCAGTCCGCCTCCCTCAGCCCACCAATCAGAGTCCAGCAGCGTGACAGGGATACTGCGTAATGCTCTACGGCCACACCTCCCCCCCCCCCCCCCGCCCCCACACACACACACACACACACTAAAACCGACGTTGCCATGGTTACCCCCTGCCTCCTCACTGTTCCGCTGCTGTAGCGCGGAGAGAAGGCACAGTGTGAGTCACGCAAGGTTAAGCGAGTCACGCTGCCTCAGGAGCTCGCCTGTCGGCAAAATCTAAAATTCTAAAATAAATAAATACATAAAATATAAAATAAAACAACGCTCGAAAGCATTCGACAAAAAAAAACCTCTCTCTCTTTTCAAAAACTCTCGGCGTCAACCGTGGGCGGCAGTGTACTGTAGTACAGTGGGTGAGGAACTGGTCTTGTAAACCGAAAAAGGTTGCCGGTTCAAATCCTAGGTAGGACACTGCGGTTGTACCCTTGAGCAAGGTACTTAACCTGCATTGCTTCAGTATATACCCAGCTGTATGAATGGATGCAGCGTAAATGGATGCAAGGTCAATGCTGCGAATGTCGCTCTGGATAAGAGCGTCCGCTAAATGCCTGTAATGTAATGTCTGATGTCGACCACAGTCTCGTGACATTGCCCAGAAGGCTGCAGCCTTTCCACGCCGTTTCTCTCATGTTTACACGCTACAGCTCTGTTCCGCCTTCTTTTTTCCGTCTACGCACATTAGAAATTTAGCTTGAAAAAAATTAAATTAAATTAAAGGACAGCCGCATTTAAAAGTTACGTAATGAGATGAGAATTCCAATGAGGCTGACCATCGTGGGAGAGGAATCCTTAAGCAGTCGGTATGTAAGCGCATAGCAGTCGCGCAGTCACTCTCTGCTACATGAAAGTCCCAGGGCGGCTCCTTACGTAACGTAAAGGCAGTTATAGAAGGGACATTTGAGGACCTGCTCGGCACACATGTGACTCTAGAGCAGCTTTTCACCTTTCACATAGCACACCCCCCCCCAAGACAAGGATCAGCTCCGCTAAGCTTGCCGTGGGGCGGGGCCGAGGGGGGGGTTAGGGGGGGTTATGACATTTTACCTTGCCTGTTGACTTCACTCCCTTCCACACGCAGAAGTACACCATAACCCAGGTGGCCAGCAGACATAGCATCAGCTCCCAGTTAATGACGCCGGGCTGATCCAGCCCGTCGGAAATGTTCAGAACCTTATTCCTGTGGAGCAGGGGGGGGGGGGAAGAGGGGAACATGTTTTAGGATGGTGAGGTTATTCCTTTTGCACATTGCATCGTATAACCGCTGGCCTCGAATATACAGAAGAACACGTTAAATATACTAAATATATTTAGGTTCCCTTTTTGTGAAGGTTGTCCAGTGTAACGATCAACCATTTGCACTCATTGTGCAGTTGAGATGGCGACCTTTCCAAATGATGCAATCCTTTCCACAATACATTGCAACCACAGTCCATTCATTAATGCCCTGAGTTCTCCACCACCGTGCACCAAGGTTAATATATAAAGCTCTGTTAAAGAACCGCTTTGGATAGCTTTACTTCACCAGTCCACAACCCCTGAGCCCCGCAGCTCAATACTACAACCAAGGGTCAAACTGCCGTGATGTTTTGCCGGTCAAGTTAACTGCCAGCCATCACGTGCGCCAATTAAGACGAAACGCCTGACTGGACGCAGGCTATTTTAAAACAGACTCCAGGGCTCGTAAGGACAAGAGGACAAATGTTCAAATGGTAAATGGACTGCATTTACATAGTGCAACTGCACAAAGAGAGTGCCTCTCATTCACCCATTTTCACTCAACACACTCAACACACTCACAGAGATCAAGGCAGTGCCTCTCATTCACCCATTTTCACTCAACACACTCAACACACTCAACACACTCAACACACTCACAGAGATCAAGGCAGCCATGCAAGGCGCAGACCAGCTCGTTGGGAGCAATTGGGGGTTAGCTGTCTAGGTCAAGGACACTTCGACACACTCAGAAGACTGGGGACCGAACCGACAACCTTCCGGATGCCAGACAACTGCTGAACTAGATTCAACTAAAAAAAGAAAAACTAAAAATGAACGAAGTTACTCTGCTACTAAGACTTAAATGCCAGTGTTTCTACTGATGCCACTGCTTTGTTAGAGGGCATTTGGCCAGTATTATCAGCCAGTATCTTTTTTAAGCCAAGAGCGGCTAAAACTTCGTCAAATTTAGGCAATTAATGACCTGATGCCTCTTTCAGATAAAATGACCATAAGATACCCCAGGGCTATATGTTGAGACTTATTGACTTTGTGAAACACACAGTGCAGTTTGAAGTGCACCGTGACCTAATAACTGCATCTGCTTCACTTGGAAGTGCGCCAGTCCATGACCATTGGTTAAGAACAAAAAGAAACAAGAACAGAAACGAAAAAAACAAACGAACAAAAAAAAAAAAAACCACAGCCACGCGCTACGTGGTGATTTTTGGTGCGAAGCGAGCGACGTGCGAATAGTTTACTCACTCCCAGAACTCGATGATGGGCGACCGGCCGTCGGCCAGCTCCTCGCAGGTCAGGTTGCCGAAGCTGGAGTTGCCGATGGTGCCGTTCAGGCAGTCGTCGTGCCGGAAGATCTCGATGCAGCTCTCGGTGTTCCATGGGTTGTTGCAAGTAGACCAGGGCAGAGTCGCATTGAAGGACTTGATGAAGTAGTAGAAACCCCAGGCCAACACCATGATATAGTAAGTGTTACAGAAAAACACTATAACCATCGAGGCATACCCCAGACCTGAAAGTGAAAAAAAATAAATAAACAAAATTAAATTAATGAAGAGATTACAGTGATTACACCAATAATCTAACCATTAAATGCATCCCTTTAGGTTTTATGCTGATTACAACCTCTGCAATTAATATTCTACTTCTACCAAAATAATTTAGATTTTATAAAATTAGAAATAACTGAATTAGCAGTAAGATTTCTGGAAGTTTAAATCTTGCCTCATTTATTTTTCAAATGTGTCAAGAGTATAATTTACTTCTGCTAGATTTTTTTTCCTGCAAAACTGAAAATAGGACAATGTGGCTTTCCATTGTCCTAGATTTGGAGCAGGAAATTTTTATTTCTTTGGAAGAACTTGTTGGTGTTCAGACTGCAGCTGTGATTGGTGGCTTGAAGCAAACTAAAAGTCAAAGGGGGATAAGGAATTGTGTAGCCTATCATATACCAAAGCTAGCTGCGAAAAATTTTTATTGAGCTCACCTAATTATTGAGCTGTACATTTTTGTATCATTAACTACATATGACTATATATTTTAAAAAAGCACTGTGTGCGTGTGTGTGTGCGTGTGTGTGTGTGTATGTGTGTACGTGTGTGTGTGCATGTATGCATAATTATATGTGCTCCCTCATATAATGGAAGAGGGCAGTGAACCTGAATGTGATGGAAGACTGTGTGAGTATTCAGTCACATGATGCCGGCCAAGTTAGTCTTACCCATAATTCATTGATAGCATGGCTGTGACTCACAGCACTGGCTGATAAGGATATCAGAATCTTATTATGTTATGTTCACTCCCATTTACACGGAAAACAACTTGTGATTTCCATCTTGTGCAATGTCATGACGGGGGAATTCTTTGTTTTCGCCAACATTGCCAAATCAACAAAAAAGGACAATTGGACAAAAATTACACAGGAACACGTTTCACACACTGGATTTTTTAAAATATGAACTCACGTTGTCTGTGTGGTTACAGTGTCGTTTCAGTTTCATTACAGATGTGTGTGTTTGTTTTATGCGGAATAAGACATTGCTATATGACATGTTGTATCACTCCTTGAATTATGCGTTCTGTAGTTAAAGAAAATACCTGCTTCTGTACAAATGGCTAATGAAATGTACTATGCCAGTAAATGCAGTTTGAGATCATAAATTTGATAAGTTTGATGGCCCTCCATATTAACACGACAGAGTAGTAGTGGCAAATACATTACTGAATCTGTAAAATGTATGCAAGAAAATGGAACCTACTGTGCAATGTTTTTATAATTTTACAGGCAGAAATTTTGTTAAACAATAAATCACTTTGTTTTCTTCTATATAATTACATTTCCTGCCTAGTTACTCAATTATACTGTATGCTATCATATGATTACCCAGTTAGACTTGATTGCACATTATTATTCACTTGATTTCAAATGATTTCATAACTGCAAGGTTAAAGAAAAGGCTCATAAGACAATCTTTGTGTCTTGATGGTGTGTCGCATTCTTAAGAATATAAAAAAGGCCAATGTTTAACTTTCAGATAGGAAGGTTACACCAGGCAAGGTAAACAATTTTCATGCTGAAACATTGCGGGGATTTCACTGCTGTTAAAACTCAGGCTGGAGTCATTTTGACCCGGTGGGACAACAGGAGGGTTAAAGCCATGTACTCGCAGTGAGGCAACAGAAGTAGTGAAATTAATTGAATGTTTAGGGGATTGTGGGAAAAAAGTGAGTCATTACATAAGGCCTCAAGTCTGGATGAGAGCAAAGCTGACGTGACCCTTTGATGTGAAATATCTCAGAATATGATGCTTGGATTTGTCGGATGAAGCAGGTGGAGAGTGGATTAGCTCCCATACAATTCTGTGAATATTACAATACGTGCAGCATGGCTGTCTCTACACAGCTCAAGCATCAAAGTCACTAAATCAAGTCGGTATTTTTTATTTTTTTATCACATCTGAAACACGCACAATCAAATTATCTGTAAAAAAAAAAAAATTGTGTTGTGTTGTGTTAAGCTTCCGAGAGGATCAGTGAACCACAAAAGAATGTACATACATTTTCTACTCTATATGTCCATGCTAGTTTTTTTTTTTTTTTTAAACAGATGGAAATGCTGGAAAGACGGAGATAGCAGCCCCCCCCCCCCCCCCCAAATGTATACCCAAGGCCACCATTTTAACATTTTGGGAAGCTTTAAAGTACCTTTAAAGAGAGGCGCGATGTTCCACACGTTGATGCTTCCAGCTTTCATGAACTGCCCCAGGGCAATCTCCAGGAAGAAAATGGGGATGCCCCCCGCGAACACGATCAACATGTAGGGAATGAGGAACACCCCTGGAACAGAAAAAACAAAAAAAAAAAAGGAGGGAAAGAATTCAGTGGAAAGGCACGGTTCACCTACAACACAAGCGTACAGGAAGTGCGATAGCGTTCGTCGGTGATGAGATGTAGAGATTAACAGGTACGAGCGAGATGGGAACAGAACCAGCAAACGGACTGATCTCGCGTCACACATACCGTGTGTTATATCCCATCCCATCTTCTTCCTGTTAATCAAGATCAGGGGAATACTTCGGTTGTTTTGCTAATATTAGGCCTGAGGCAATGAAGCATTTTTCTCAGTACTCTTGATATGGACCCTGTGATGTTTTCAGCCATTCTTGAACATATATAGAGCCAGGGCCACACAAACAGCCAAAAGAGAGACCAAACTTCTTGTATAAAAACATAAACACTGACCCTAAGGAATAGCAAAGATTTGGTTCTTTAGTATTTTAGATGTTAAAATATTTATGATTTCATTTTATTTTCTTCTCTTATTTAACCTCTTATTCAGACCACATTTCAGATGGCAAGCACATCAAACATCTGTTCTCCAAAATAATAATAATAATAATAATAATAATAATAATAAATCTCAAATCAAATGAAGGTACTGATCCGAACTGAGAAACGTAGGTATTTTCCGTCCAGCACCAAGGCTGTGTTATGTAAAACGTGCATTCCCCAATGCTCCCCTGCCCCCAACGATGCGTGTCCTTATTAACACTCAATCTAACAGCCATGGCCGTCGCCATCGCACGAGCTTCGGAGAAGCACAGAGAGCCCTGTCCGTCGCTGGCGATAAACTCCGCGGCTGAGCGGTTTCAAACTGACAGGAGGAGGAGGAGGAGGAGGAGGAGGAGGAGGGGGGGGGGGGGGGGGGGGGGGGCGGGCCGGTGGGAGGGGACAGGATCGTTTTTTTTCTCGCTAGTGACGGCCAGCGTCAATCTTGCAGATAATCCAGTGAACAAATGTGCCGCACTGAATGAATTCCAGTTGACGTCACCCGCGTCCATCGGGCTGGCAAAGATGGCCCCCAAGAGCGAAGAGACCGGACTATTCAAAGTGCCCTTCCGTTGCATAACAAAGGCTCTTGCAGGCTGGAGGGAGCATCCTGTCCCTCTGCAACAGGAGACTGGAAAAAAAAACATGGATGCACAGCAGCAAGGACGTCTGCTGCTAAGAGGCTGGAACTGAAGCATGATTATTTTTTCTGCCGGTGAATCGCGGTTGTTAGCTGAATAGACGGCACACTAAGCCATATATGGCGACGGACTGACAAGGCTCCTAACCTTGAAGATGCCTTTCAGATGGAACGGAACTGGATTATTTTTTTTCCTTAAAAGCACTGCGAGCTTGAAATAGTCTGGCGAGTGGAACAAAGACCGAGCTAATGCTCATATTCATAAGCGATCCATATGATGTCTATGTGAACATGATTTTCTCTATCACAGAATAGTCCACAACACACGCACGCGCGCGCGCGCGCGCACACACACACACACACATACTAGTGGACTGCAGCATGGAAGGCTGATTGAAAACAATCTCTTTCACATTTTCTGGTAGGAGACCTATACATATGTGTCATTAAAATACACGTTTATACTCATAAAACAAGAAAAGGACCAAAGGGTCTCGTAACTACAACTGTGAAAAGGCATTTGGTGAAGCCGTTAGCATGCAATGTTTCTTAACCGTCAACATGTTCAGTTAATGGTACAAAAAGCAAGATTACATAGCCCACGTTGCAGTTAAATATAATTAGACTTATCTTCAATTCCAATGCGCATGCCAACCTTGGGGATGCTACTATGCTCTACTCTTGTTATGAAGAACCAAATATTGTGGCAGCTTCAATAAATATTTACCACTGAAGGATGTGGTCAAGTCCTGGATATTTAGTGAATAACGGTTTAATTTGTTTCAAGCAATCAAGCAGTAAAATCGTGCCCTGGGATGACATGCCCTGAGACGTAGCGAGAGATACTTGGAAGACACATGAATAGCAATTAACATTCAGTGCATTGCCTGTACTGCACACTATATGAGCACAATTATTTTTCCCAGTTACCAACCTGTGGTAGGCCTAATTAAAACGAGCAAACCTAGTGTTGTAATTTCCTGAGTGAACCTGGTAAATCACTTTGTGAGCATCAATAGCTCACTTAGGAAAGTGCTGTTAATTACAGCAAAAGCACCGCGTACATGTACAAAGTTCTGTGGGACTGACGAGAAGAAAAAAAAACTGCGGTTCATTTACATTTACAGAGAGAATGCACCGTGGCAATCGCCGCAGATGACGTATGAGAGAGCGCATGACCGCCGCCGCGCACAGTAAATGGACAACTAAACACGCTGACGACACGCTGGTGAGTCAGATGCCCTGGCACAGACGCCGCAGTGGATGGATGCTCGCTGCATCGTGACCGAAGCGCGGAGGGAAAAAGAGAGTCCGTCCTCTACCGCTACCCGGAACTCTGCTCAACCTTGTAATTAAATAGCCTAGTTATCTGAGATTGCGGAGGCAGAACTCCCTCCATTTCAGCGGCAGTACACAGATCATTTGCCTCCTTTCGAGGTGAAACATCAGTAGACATCACTGCCTCCGAGGTATTCCGAAAAGAGCAAAAGATGGCTGACAAGCTGTTCTCTCAAAGCTGCAACATTCCTCCTCCCCCCCAACATTAAAAAAAATGTAAACACACAGGGAAGCCATGTCATTGATAAAAAGCCTGGTCACAATTTCACAATACTATATACAAGAGAACATTTAGATGTTTGATACACACAGTTCAGATAATGTAGCCTACAATTTAATGAAAACAAGCAAATGTTTAGAACATAAATATTTAAAAACTTTAAAATCAACCGGTTGCAATTTTGAAAATATTTTAGAAACAATACTATTAAGTGGACACATATAATATAACAATGTAAAATGTGATTGAAAATCACTTTTTTGTATTATTTCTGAAAAGTTATGACACGATCAGAAACCTCATGCAGGGGGATAAAAATTCCATAACTCGTGGGAATATCGGATCTTGGGATGCAGGCGACCTGGGGCAGACGCTGAGAGCGCTATTTCAGGCCAAGTCAGAGGTAAAAACTCGTTCGTTTTGGATGGACGGGAGGTCCGACAGCCGAGGCTGAGCGGCAGCGTGCTCCGCGGCTGACGCGGGCTCAAGCAGCGACATCGTCATCATCATCATCATCGTCATCATCATCCTCTCAACCGATCAGCAGAGTCTTTTGGGCCTTTCTATAACCGACCTGAAAACGCTGTCAAAGCTGGGTCGGCCCCGATTAGACTTTCTGCCGCTGTTACTATAAATACACACCCGCCGGCATTAGCGCACGTGGGGATGCTGCCTCACAACCAGCACGTGCCAGCCACTGCTGGGAGAAAAAAAAAAACCGCCATTCGTTTATTTACCTCGCGTACACTACGAAGTGATGTGGCGTTACGCCTCTAGTCCTCCAGACGTTACCGTTAGGCTACCACTGGACCGCGGGCTGACAATGAACAATCAGGCTCAATTGACCAATAAAATTCGAGGCGACAAAAGATGATTTAAGTATGCCCCTTAAATTAAGTCCCTTAATTTATTTGCCAGGATAATTATGGTGCGACATTTGGAGTGTGTCTGGGGGAATCTGTGAAGCAGATGTTCTGCCGATAGACCTATCAGATCCGAGTCTAATAGAGTGGATAATGCACTGCCGTGGCTTTTCCCAGCGCCAGCAAAGTCAATTCATCTGACCTCATTTCCTGTTGGGCAGTCAAAACACACACATACATCCGGCATACATCATCAGGGATAAGTGTGTGGAAAAAAGAGATGGCAATAAAACTGTAGTTTGTGTTGAGTGGATCATAAGTGGCAGTCAGTCAGGGATTTCTCCCGGGGGCTGAGTTACTCTATTTCCTCCCTGAACCCTGAAGCACCCTGGGTCCCAGCCAGAGTTGGGGGGGGGGGGGGGGGCAGAGATTATAAGATTAACGGGACGGTCTTCTTAATCGGCAAGTCACGTGGGGGCGAGGCACTGATGTCACCCGGGGCAGCGGGCCAAAATTAACCCCAGAATCCCTGGACCACATTCTTTCTCACGCCCAGGGCCTGGTGTAGCCACCGTGCACAATGCCCGCATTGTCCGCCCCCGGAGATGGACCAGATAAAGATAGAGTGGGAGGGTTGGGGAAGAGAGGATCGTATCACCTGCGAAACAATCAAGGGAATTACCGTAAAAAACTGAAAAAATGAATACACAGCAATTACTTCATAATAGGATGACCCTGTTCACGATTTTAAATTGTAACTGAACATAGATGATAATTAGCTATGTTTCTTTCTCTCTTGCTCTCTTTTTGGCTCTTTCTGCCACTCACTCACACACAGAAATTTTAAAAATAATATTTTCTGTCATAACCATACAGATGTCATGTCTGCGGCTCAGAAGCGAGCAAAAAAATCAAAAATCTGATACAAAACAGAGCAGAAGTGCAGCTCCAGAATTGGTTGATAGCCTTTAAGTGTCAAACATCATTGGTGTCAGGTCCATATGGACACTATATATCAATATGTGATCAGAACATGTGTACATATCTGTGCACATACGTGTCATATCACAGTGCAATCTGTTACTAAATGGTGTACAAGGCTAATTAAATCACAGATGTTCTCTTGGATGATACAGGCCGCATACCTGTACATACTGTACAACGCACAGATTATAAAACAGGGAGCATTTCTCCTCGCGTCCCATGGTGCTTTGCTCCGAGCGGAGCCGGACCAGGAAGCGGTGGTCAGGGGGCACGGTGGCGCACACTGCGGTGCCTCCGCCGCCAATGACAGTCAGAGGGCTCGCGCTCGCTCTCGCTCTCGCTCTCGCTGCAGAGCCCGTAAATCAGAGCGCCTGCGCTCGCTCTGCGCTCTACCTGCGGCCGACGAACAAGCTCAGAGAAGCGAGGGCCGGGAGGAGGGGAGGGGGGGTGGGGTGGGGGGGGTGGGGGGGAGGGGTTGTTTTGTGGCGTAGCCTGCAGAGCATTGTCCACGTGCTGCGACGTCATCGGCAGCACGAATCCGACCACGCAACCTCCATCACGTGTGTGTATCTCTCTCTCTCTCTCTCTCTCTCTCCCTCCCTCCCTCCATCCCCCGTTCCTCCCATCTCTCCACGCACTGCAGCGTCCAATAAAGCTGAAAAAGCCCTAAAAATAGTTTTTAAATAAATAATAAAAAAAAGAGAAGCAGGAGCTGCCTGTGATCCTGCCCATGATGAATGAAGCAGAGAGACGGAGGGGAGCATGTGATACTCACACAAAAAAACAAAAAAAAAGCATTTCACCTCAGACAGGTGACCAAACACACACACACACACACTGCCCAGTGGGTTCACCATACAAACACAGAGACATAAGGCATGGTTTATGCCTCTTTTTGCCCGAGGCAATTAAATATGCCATATAGTGGAGTTTTTTTTCTCTCCAATTGTTCTTGGTGTGTTTGTGATCGCCAACCACTTCCCTCTAATTCTTGTTGAAGCTGGCTGTAAAGTAATGTGAGTAAATGCCATAGCTTTGATACAGGTTAATCAAGTTATTCCTGTGGTTCGGTCACTGATACTGTTGTAGGACCTAGGCCCAGGATCTGTCCCAACTTGCACTGTGATGTCGGCTGATAAAAGGAGCTGAATGAGCATTTTGGTGGACTTCACTGCCACACAAGTGACGCCTGTCTGGAGGTACACATGCTCCTAACTAATAAGAACTGCAGAGATCTTAAGACAACCCCCTCAAAGGCTAGCAAGGTGGGAAAAAAAAACCCATAAAATTCCTCAAGCATCAAACCTATTGGGCAAATTTTAAGACACTAAGGGCCTCAAAAGCAGAGAAGCATTGCCTCTGCAGAGCAGGATCCACGCAGGTACACAGCTCTGAACCTGCAGAGAGAGAGTCCACCTGAGCTTTTGAGCCAAGGGGGGGGGGGGGGGGGGGGGGTGCACGTCCTTTACCAAAATTTTCTGTAGCGGGTGGCACCTGATGCAGCGGCCGGTATAAATTGGAATGGGGGGGAATCATATCATTGGGGGAAGCACTTTGGTTCCAGCCCGGACGAGAGGACAGGTGCACACACTCTCGTTGGCGTTGGAAGAAGGTGTAGTGAACAATCGAAATTGTTCGTTGCCGTTTTGCTCAGTGCAGGAGCAAACTATCTAGCAGCGGTCTTGTTGTAGTAGCCGGAAGATTGCAGTGCTACAACAGGTGAGCAAGGTTTTGTAAAGTTTTAATCTATGGTAAATGGACTGCATTTATATAGCGCTTTTATCCAAAGCGCTTTACAATTGATGCCTCTCATTCGCCAGAGCAGTTAGGGGTTAGGTGTCTTGCTCAAGGACACTTCGACATGCCCAGGGCGGGGTTTGAACCGGCAACCCTCCGACTGCCAGACAATCGGTCTTACCTCCTGAGCTATGTCGCCCTATCTCAAACTCAAGATGGAATGGGTTTAAGATGTGAATGTTTGTTGGAGAACGGAGAACCATCGTTAGGTTTTGATCGTGCATTTTTCAGTAATAGCGCTGGTGTGGAAGGGTGTCCGTGTATGCGGGGGGAGTGTTTGTTTGGTCCCCACGCTTAAGGTATGCCTCATTTTAATGATGGATTACATAAAGCTTGAGCATTTTGATATTTTGTAAATTAAAAGGAAATGTTTTGTTGATTGCTATTGTGCGCATTAAATAAGGTGGCCTAATTATTGTCTGTATTTCTTTTCCGGGAGCTTTGCAGATTTCCTCTGCTGCTCGAACTGTTCATTAGTCCTTTTTTTGTTTTGATTTTACGGTTTGTGGTTTCTAGCCCTTTGGGCGTATTGGCTGATGTGAGGCCAAAGAATTTGGGAGTGCCTCCATGGGCTGACTAGTTTCTGTTGGTTGTTTGTTTGTTTGTTTCGTTGCTCACCACTTCCCCAGGGCTAGTTAGGGAGGAATGCAGGTGAGGAGAACAGGTAGTATCTCGGGTCGGTAAGCTGAGGAGTCTTGGTGTGAACGCGTGTGCTTATATATTTTTTTATCTCACTAGCGTGAAACTAGCAAGTCCGCAATTTCCATGAGTGTTATATTACAAGTGTTCGGCTGAAAAGTGTGAGTAACTTGTCTTAAGTGTAGTGATATTAGTGAGTGCCAAATTTGATGACAATACCGCCAAAAATGAGCATTCTGCATTGTTGGCAAATAAATACATTAGCTAACTAGTTTACTAATTCATTGATTGAGGTCCATTGATTGAAGTTTTCATCAAATACCCCACCCGTAAAATAGTTTACAGCGATAGAGCAGTGAGTTTTAACACTGTCAAACGGTGTATCGTGTGGCCAGACTGATTGAAAAGCTCACCATAAAAAATCAGAATGAATGCAAATTAACCCAACTCAGGCCCAAATACGGGTTGGTGCAATTTAAGGGGCCAGACTTTGGAAACTTGCATGCCAAACAGTATATAAACAGTATATAAATGGACGTGCACTTCTGCACAGGAATTCACACAGACCAATACCCATGGGTTCACTAATTACAATCCAATGTGACACTTAGCCAATGTATCGGACTTTCAGTGTTTCTAATGCAGCTGCTACTGCCTATTACCTGCAGGCTGTAATTGCTATACAGGAAGATGTTATGGTGACAACTTCCTGTCGTAAGCATGGTTATCATGCCTGCTGCTCGAGCTGTTCAGTTACGAGAGAAATGAACAGTTCACCAACCGGATCTATAAAGGGCGTTGAAACAAATGCAACGAGAAGTAAAATCCACTGTAAACAAACAGAGAAATGGAAACTGTACAATGTCAATATCAAGATATTACCTACATAGGGGGTAGGTTGAGGGGTAGGCAAAGTGTTCAATTACAGACATCAATAATATATATTATTTACATAGTGACATTTGAATTTACCATTTCAAACTACTACTCACAATGTCTTTTTAACATTTCATTAGAAATGTGGTATTATTAGAGGATGGCAAAAGGCAAATCAGCCATGCCAAAAAGTACGGCTGATTTGCATACCTGTTGGTACAGGTAAGGGCACAGAAGTCGAAGGGTTGCAGACTAGTTTCTATGTTAAATGCAATTACGAGAGGTCTTCGGTGTTGAGCGGGGGTCAAATAAGTTGAAGATTCACCTGTCCTGTCTGCAAACTGTCCTCAAGCTTGACAAAAAAAAAAAAAAAAAAAAAAAAAAAAACTGTCGGCTAGCATTAAAGTTCCAAGTTGACAGAAAGTACACTTGAGTGAGTAAGAGGTTTTTTTTTTGTGTGTATATATTTAATCTGTTCGGCTGAATAATTCATGACGTCTTGGCAGGTTGCTGTGGAGCGTTAGTCCTCACATCCTTTTAGTGGAATTGGGAAATTGTGTCCACCGTAGGCTTAATTTTATTTGCACTGGTTTGGCAGCTACACCCATGGACTCCCCCCTTCATTCATTTTCCCCTCAGAATGAAAACTAGCTGCGCAGAAACTTCCTGAAAAAAATCTTCTACTGGCACTGTTGGCTGGACTCAAATGAGACAGACTGATAACTGCGCTGAGACTGAGCAGGACTAATGCTTATTTATTTTTATTTTCATTTAGCCAGATTATGTGTTTTTTCTGCCTGCTTATCAAGGTAGCAGTCTGTATATAAAAACTACGGACCTGGACCAGGCTTTGAGCTTGCCTCCGACCGCCCAGCATACTGTAAGATCAGGAGGTTCATATCATAATGAGCTCCAAATATGCCAGGGGGAATCTATGAAGGGCAACAGTGCAGTTTAATTGTTGGGGAACTAGCAACTGGAAGGTTGCCGGTTTGACTCCCAGGTAGGACACTGCTGTTGTGCCCTTGAGCAAAGTCGAAGCACTTAGCCAGCATTGCGCTTCAGCATACATCCAGCTGTGTATATGGATAGTATGTAAAAAAGCTGTACAAGCCGCTCTGGTTCCCAGCAGGTGAGTAAGTTGCTCTGGACCTCAGCAGATGAGTAAGTTGCTCTGCACCTCAGCAGGTGAGTAAGTTGCTCTGGACGTCAGCAGATGAGTAAGCCGCTCTGGATCAGAGAGTCCGTTAAATGCCAGCACTGCCAGCGATTATGAAGATGGTGTCCAGGGAGCGAAACTGGAATACCGTAAACTTAGACGCCTGAGGGACCAACACGAACAGTGGAAATGAGGCTCTTCATTACGACGAGACAAAGCGAGGGGGACAGGCGGTCGCCCCAGGGGAAGCCGAATTGCACTTTCATAAGGTCAGAAATGTAGGACTGCGGGGCGCCACCCGTGGGCATCGCATGATTCAATGTCATGTCCCTCTGTTCCCTGTGCGAACGGGACCTTTTCAACCCCCGGGTAACTTGATTTGATTTGGCCGAGCCTCTCTCGGTGACCCCCTGGGGAACGTACACAAACACGCACAAAAGGACAACCAACCGAGCTTGGCAGCCTCGAGCGGCAGAGACGTCTCCCTCGAACCGGTTACCTAAACCTCTCTCTCTCTCTCGCTCTCTCTCTCTCTCTCTCTCTCTCTCTCTCTCTCTCTCTCTCTCTCTCTCCGTGTTACCTTAGACCCGCGCTCCCTGGGGGGTAAAGCAAGCATTCTCGCGGAGAAGACGCTCTTCTCCGGAGGCCTCTTGTCAAACTCTGGCGTTAGGTCAGTGCCTGCCGGGGTTGCCGGGTTACCAGCTTTTTTTTTTTTTTTTGAGCGAACAAGTGATAGAGTTCCAGAGGATTGATGTTTGCCTCATACCGTTTCCCACCAGCTGGCATTCCTGCCCCCTTTTCGCCCGCTGTTGGGTTAGGGTTAGAGTCAGTTAAAAGCCCCACACCTGGGCCAAATCACTCTTCTGCTTCACCAGGGACACAAGGGCGACGCAGTGAAGGGGGACGTGTAATTTTGGATTATGGGAACAGGGGCTCCTTTCGACCAGAACAGTGACTATATCAACAGGCCCACCACAGAGAAAGGAAAATCTCCCCCGAAATCAGGCTCAGGTATCCCGCTGCTGGACCTTTAGCTGAAACGAAAGCCATCCATCCCTCTCTGGCAATATCATTTTAAACATAATGGGCTGGATTCAATCAAACACATGTCCTCAACTTTGAATTACAACTAAATGCTAATTTTAGGCCTTTTTTTTTCTTCAAACCGTTTAACACCAACTCACCAAAATGATCTGTTACGAAAAATTTTAACATTTGCATTCATTTAAATCTTTATAAAAAGATTGAGGGAACCTAACATATCAACTGCGCAATATTTCAGAATGGCAACAAACAGATCTTATGCTAGAAAATATAAATCTTTCCTTTTTGACTGACAACAACTGTACACCTTTAAAAAAAACATGATTCAGCTTAACACAACTGGCTTGAATTAAGGACAGAAAGAAAATCCAGCAAATGACCGGTCAAGACAAACAGACAGAAAAGCAATTTCGGTCTCGCGCCCCGTACGTGGCAAGCCAGACAGCAGAGAGAATGTTGTTTTCAGGCCAAATAAAACAAAACAGAAAGAGCATCGAGGTACAACAGAAATTTTAGACAGGGGACTCTGTGGAATATAGCATTTCACCTATGTTTATCTTAACTTTATAAATAAACGGCAGCTTTCTTTGTTCATTGTTCCTTTCAAACATTTGATGGACAGGTACTTTGTTGGCCTCCATAAAATTAGGTTGCCTTAGAAAAATAATCATTCCATAGTGGACGCTGTTTAACCATTTATAGAAGCATAGATAAGCAAGTTATATAATGGGCTATAACTACAAATACATCGGAAAGCTATCAAAAGGAGCCTGTGCTGTTTTCAGTGAAAATATCCACCACCTAACAATCAGCATTCACTCATCAGAGAAATATTTGATCATATGACAAACAGAGTTTAGTTGTAGGTTTACAATGTAGGAGTCAAGTTTATATGGCTGGACTTCGGTAAAGGGTATTTGTTTAGAACACATGCCAGCTCCTTATTCAGGTATTACATTTCAGCTATTAGGTTTTTAAAAAATAAATGTATTTATTTATTTTTTAAACTAAGCTTGCCTATGATTTACTGGGGTTCTGACAAACTGTCAGTGCCAAAGAGGCTGCTTGAAACCTGAACCATGGTTGAGCAGGTCATAAATCATGATCAAACCATATATAATAAAAAACCGTTTGGCCTTACTGGATTTCTGCCTTTTCACAGAACTGGTGAAAGGCGGCCTCCCACAAGGTCACAAGTGCTTAGAACCAAGATTTGGGGATTCCAGACCTTTTGGCAAGGACAGTGTCCTGGTACAGCAACTCTACACCGCGGAGAATAAGTGTGGAAAAGGTCACCCAAGATAGTCTGCTGCTAAACCAAGATCCAGCGCTGTACTCGCTGGTGGTTTCATTTGTACAAGACCTTTGATTTTTGCCAGGCTAATCAACGCTCACTCAGCCTGTTCGTTTTAACCGTTGCTCATCCTCACTGGAGGAGACAGCTTCCTCATTCGCCCACATACAATAAACTATTCCAAGCTTTCATGAGACACGTGAATCTGATGCAGGAATTTTAAATAAATAAATAAAGAATCAGATGACCAGGAATGATTCATTGACATGTGTTCATTCTCATTAGTGAATAATAATGAATCTAGTGCTGGTGATTACCACCAATGTCTGTATTTAAAACAGAACTGTACAAGGTCATTTATGTAAGGAAATCATGCTGCTACCAATCTGCAGACATGAAACAACAGCAACACATCCTGTTTTCTCAGTTGTGTTTTAATGCTAATGATCTATTTTCAATGAAATTTTAAACTAAAGCTGCATTGGCGGATTTCGTCATGAGAAAGTAATTAATTGTGCTGAATGGAAATTCACAAAGTTAGCTACACACCTAAAAGGTAGTAAGACAATCAATTTCAACAGGATTTTATAGACCAAAACACATGAACACACCTCTTCACGAGGACATTTAGCCTACCTTTATATATCATCTACAGTCACATTTACCACATACCACAATACATCTGCCCATGACTATGTCCCTCCTACACTAACTGGAAATTTCTCATTGTTGATATAGTCATGAAGGCTACATGTGGTGGGTACTGTGGTTTATTATCACATAAACCTTTTATGTTATTTGAAGAACTTCTTAAACACTTCCTAAATTTCCCCTCACTATTAATTTATAAGCAGTATAAGCAGTGTTTCTGTATAAAACACTCAGACAATTGATTTCTAAATGTGGCTCGGCACCTGGAGAGAGAGAAAATGTGGCTACCATGCACTAATCTCAGTTGTAGCTGTACAAAACCATCTGACTATATAGGCTACCACCCAAATATGAAAACCGATCACTTCATTTGAATGAATCAATTTAAAAAAAACAGTCGGGTTGCTACAACATTATAAAGTATTGCATATATCTCATGAATGCACATAAATGAATATGAAATACATAAAGTAATCGTGGTAAACATCCATTCATCTTCAACATGCTGCATTTTCTAATATTATTGTTTCTACAGCAATCCAAGGGTAATTATATAACAGGGTATAGCATTACCCCCACCGCTAGGATGCTTACTGAGGCACACGAGTTAACGGGTTCATATACATTTCAGATTCGCAAATCTGAACGTCAGAATAACGTTTACTTTGGAGGTATGTCTTCACGAGCAAGGGTGGTTCTAGAATGCATTGACAGGGTGGGCAATATCAATATTTGAAATATCAGTTAAGCTTCCAGGAGCGAGCACGCCTCGCGCGTCGTCACACTTCTACGTAGGCTACTCTCAGTCTCCCGTTTATTTGCTACGCATGTATTAGGCAATCAGATTTTTTTGCAATTAGCCGTTGGCCGCCAGCGGCACATGCAGCACCCTGCCCGGAGGCTTCTTCCTTTGTAAAAAGCGCTATACAAATAAAATTGTATTTATTCTAGTCAATCGTAAAATAATGTTAAAGTTAAAACATTTTCTGATTGGTTGGTCAGAACAGAGGCAAGGGTGAGCGACACCTCCTGTTCACAAGTCATTGCTCATGTAGCTATGTAGTTTTGCACTCCACTGCTATGGCTGAAGTGGCAAGAGCTGTAGGAAAGAGACTTGGCCATTGAGATTACCAGAGGGACAAAAACATATTTTAGAACAAAATGGTTTCCACTCTTTCGACCGAAATACTAAATCTCAATAAGATTTAAGCAACTATTATGGAAAACTGTGATTGCTGCTGGTGCTCCGGTAATGTTCTGATCGCCTCTTCCAACCGGCATTATGCACACAATGACCGGCGAATAACCGGCACTGCATTTACGTTGCAGCTCGCTTATATTGAAAATATTTCAGTATTTGCTGCAGCTTTGACAGCTCGATTATTAAAGAACTGCTTTACGCAAACGGAATCGCGAGGATGGTGAGAAGATATAGCCTATATTTGCGCTTCTGCGCAGCAATGAGCGAGTAGGCTGTGAACAGCGGAAAAAAAAATGGGAGGGCTATGGTGACACGTAAGTGAAGGACTGACATCCAAGCGCTGATGCACCGACGATTCGAAAGCACAGATGGACGTGAACGCAGACCATAAATAAGTAAATACAACCTCTGGGGATAAAGTGGCGGTTGACGACCAGTTAATGGCAGCCGGTGTCGGGTACGCACTTAACTAGGCGACGGGGGTGATTCTCCGCTACAGAAGGCAAATGCCTGTGCGTAAAAACGGTCAGTATTGCCTCCGGCTAGAGCCTACGTCGACTTTTGATTTTCCTATTTGGCGATACATATTTGGTAGGGTTTACAGCAGAATAACAGGTTTAAATTAATCAGCGAACCTATATATATATGGCTCCGTGTTTCACTCTTATTTGCCTATATCATTCTTTGAAATCGATGATTTAGATGAAAATTGACAACCAATTTCTTGATGCAACAGAAATTGCGCTCTTTATTTTCCCACCCGAGTAAATCAGCCAAGGAAGGCGTTAAACCCTCTACCGTGACGTCACAACACACGGTCTGACGTCCGCACGGTACTTCTTAATTACCTGAAAACTGTCTCAAGTCAAGGATTCCTTTCCTCGCCGTGTCTCCCAAAGGAAACAGACGGACGGGCAGCTTACCAAAAGTCGTATATGGAAACGTAAAGTCGGGCTTAGTACCCGTGTTAGTTATCACAGCGACACAGCCAATGGAAAGGGGTTTTGGGTGAAAACGGGCAGGGAAAACTACACTTACCGCCACCGTTCTTATAGCAGAGGTAGGGGAAACGCCACACGTTGCCCAGCCCTACTGCAAATCCCACGCAGGACATGATAAAATCCATCTGCCGGGTCCAAGTCTCTCGCTCGGGGTACCCAACTTTGTCCACTGGGGGCATGGCTCCAGGTGCACCCCCAGCTGCGCCAGCCCCTGCACCTCCAACCAGGTTCCCGTTCACGCCCTGGTGCCCATTTCCGTTGGGGATGAGGTGGCCCTTCTTCTCCTCTCCGAGGACCAGATTCACAGCGCAGCAGTCGCTATTCAGAGCGGATTTCTCCATCCCAGCCATCCACTTGTAAACAAAGAACCCTCACAGTTCTTAAAAACTCTGGGAAAAGATAAAGCCACTGACGAGATCAGTTAGTAATATAAATTTTATCCCAGATAGTACAGTCCTCTAATTTTTCTCAGTTCAGTTTCACCCCCAAGAAAGGGCACCAGAATGTCCTTTCGTTTTTCGGGCGGCGATCCCCAAATGTATAGACGATTGGATCCTTGCTCTCGTATGAGTATGTGGTTTTATTAGTCGACGGAATTATACATATATTTTATATATATTTTTTTTTTAAAGTCAAATGCCCAGCGGTGAGAATGCTGACAAAAGACTGCCGCGGATCGCGTTAGGGAAAGGGCAACTGGAATTCAGAATCGGCTCATAAAATTAAGGAAACGAAAATGAGAAATAAAATGAGACACGCTCACGAAAAGAAAAACACCGAGCTAGACAGCACCTTCAAAAACAATCCACGAAACACTTAAATGTGAGTCTGAAGAATCGCATGGGAACGTATCTCTCAAAGAGGAGACGGGAGTGGAGACGAAAACTAAGCGAGCCTGGAGCTCTCTCGTCGGTGAATATACCGTTACAGCATTCGGTATTTTTTTGCCTCAGTAATCCCGGTCTAGACCATCTTTCGCTCGGCTTATTGTCCCCGCTCTGAGAAGCCTGTCGATACGGGTCTGCGCAGTAGCTACGACGCCTGGCGCTGTCTACCTCCTTCGGTGCTGGCTGGTTGACCACTGAAAGTAAAGGAGGTCGACTCGCAGCTTTTAAGCGTAGCCGTCGAGCAGGACGTCACTTGGATTTCTCTCCCTTCCCCGCCCTCCTTAAGGACACACTCTCAATCACGTAGCCCAATGAAATCGCAGCCATTCTCTCTCTCTCTCTCGCTCTCTCTCTCGCTCTCTCTCTCTCTGTGCGCAAAAACTCATACCCATTCAGCAATGCTGAATCTATTCACACTGTCACGTCCCGTTATGAACTTTTATTTTTAGCTGGGGTTTTTTGGAGAAGCAATAGGGCGTCACCAGGGACTGATATCCTAATCAGAAATTAATGCAAATAAGCCTACATTCAATAATAAATGTAGACAATGCAGCCATTGAAAAAAAAAAAAAAAAAAATGTGACGCATTAAATAGCGCAATGTTTTAAACCAACAGAACAATCTTTAAAATCTTTGGATTATCCTACGGACCGAGTCCGTACAACTTCAGAGACTCGAGTCCAGACCGTTTGGAAATCCTGGTACATTTGAAATGCAGTCGTCGAAGCTTGACGTACTGAATGTGCCGAAACGCCAGGCAAGTGTGTCGCCAAAACTGAACGGTATTATTGTACAGCATGCATATTGTGTGTCAGTCCGACCCATAAAAATAGCACTCCGCCGCCAAGTTATATCACTGTTAGTCAGAATGCATCTTTACCATACTTAGGCAGCAGTGGCGACGTGTCACAATGCCTGCAATATATAAGCCCAAGGAACTTTCCAAGAAGGTCATTGCATTCATTCAACCACTGCTTTCCCTCTAAGGTATACTGCATGCCCCTAGTGTTCCGCGGGGAAAATGAAACCTTGAAACACTGGAAAATTCCTATGCGCAAGACCAAACTACAAACAGACGAACTATAGCCATAGTTTTTAAAACTCTATTTTCTAATCGACATTTGCTTGTCAGTCATATCCACTGTCTGTCTGTCCGCGCGCATCTAAAGATGCGCAGTAACATATTTTTGCCACTGGAGGCAGAAATAACAGAGGGGCCAGAGTCTGCATCTGTGATTTTTATTATGATGTCATCTTACTCCGTTAGTTCATTGAGTTTTTTTTTTTTTTTTTTGCGTGTTACATTGAATGAAAGCATTTGGCGCCCTCTATCAGCAAGAGTATATTAAAGCAAGTAAGTAGAATAGAACATTGTTAATGCTGTAGTTAGCCCACTGGTCCGCAAACCTCTCCTTGGATACCGCAAGGACTTTGATTGGTTGTATCAGTTGTGTTTCAGGTAGAACACATCAAGCACCAGGATCCGCTGGCGGTATCCGCAGAATGGTTCGAGAACCACTGCGGTAGCCTATGCATGAGTGACGGGCAGCGCGTCATTGTAGGCGAGCAGTAGGTACGAGCGCTCGTGCGCGTGCACGGATCAAAGTGAAACATATAGCTCGAAGACATAAACCGTGAATACATATTTTAGTCATTCGGGGCCTTCAAGTCCTCCCTGAAAACAATTGTTATTGTTTTTTTTTTTCCATGTACACAGTTCTCAAGATAAATTGCGTTTTGTGTTTGAACTGCTCTTAATGGGAAAGACAACACTTATTGCACAGTTTGACTGATTGATTGATTTACCTACACTAGTGGTTTAAAACTTTACCTGGTCAGGAACAACTCTTTGTTGTGACATTTTCACATTTATATTACATGTATTTGACAGACGCTTTTATCCAAAGCAACGTAGGCTACAATAAGTGCATACCGAAGGTCATTGGAACAAATTGCAAAACACAGGTCCGATTAAGGTACAATACTCATATAACAGTTATTCATAAGACTAGTTCACAAGGCAAGCATAGGCTTGGTACGAAAGTTATGGCAAGTCAAACTAGGAGGCATGACAACGAGCTACAACATCAAGGCAGCGGTACAAATGCAATATGAGTGCTGGATGGAGGTACAAGTGTAGCATGTTACATTTGCCATATAACAAGTGAAAGTGGCACCATTGCAGTCAAGAGTACGGACTAAAGATTTAGTTAACACATTCACTCTGGTGAAATTCACGTAATCGCGATCAACTCTGGGCCCTTATTTATAAAAATGTTCCTAGATTTATACTTGAACTTAGTCTTAAGATCATTTCCGACGGTGTGCTTACGTTCGATTCATGCAAAATACTGAGAATAAAACCTTGCTTACGCAGGTTCTAAGAAGCCCATTTGTAACTATACGCACCTGTGATCTCTAAATCTTAAATTAACTTAAAATTGACGGCACCTGAACGTGCCTTACAATCAGCGATTTCCCCTTATATAATGCTAGCACAAATGAGGGTTTAGTCTCTGAAAACTCTCCCTTCTAAAAGCACGGTTTTCAGTGTCTTCCAATAACGCAAGAACAGCCACGGTTACTTTTTTCTAATTTGACACACTATTTATAAAACATCGCATCCTGTTTTTAATTCAACACACCTTGCGTCTGGCAATTAATTCCACACACCTTTAATTGATATTTCCTATCAAATTGTCCATAAAGCTAATGCAAAGTTCACCACAGGCTTGGACGCATATGCGTCCCAAACGGCAATACACCTACATAACCAGCAGGAAAATCACTTACGTTCAAGTCTAGACTTTGCGTAGAGACAAGATCATTTCCACGTCAAAGTAAGGTTTTATAAATAACTATTTATACGTGGTTTTCTGCGTAAGACATACTTAAGACCAAAATTGATCGTAAGACCGTTAATTGATAATTCCTATCAAATTGTTCATAAAGCTAATGCAAAGTTCACCACAGGCTTGGACGCATATGCGTCCCAAACGGCAATACACCTACATAACCAGCAGGAAAATCACTTACGTTCAAGTCTATACTTTGCGTAGAGACAAGATCATTTCCACGTCAAAGTAAGGTTTTATAAATAACTATTTATACGTGGTTTTCTGCGTAAGACATACTTAAGACCAAAATTGATCGTAAGACCGTGACTGGTTTCACTCATCCTGAATGGAAGACAGGCGATCAAAAGTGAAATGAGACATATAAAAGAAGAGAGATAAATGAGTCAATCAAACGCTCTGTGCACGCGAAGAGCGATCAAACACTTCGCCTCTCACGTGCCGTGGCATCGCATTCATTGAACAGATAGCCTACATTTACGCACGGCAAAATTTGCATTATAGGAGAAAACAAAAATGCGGGTCAGTTCAGTTAAACGATCAAAGCGGGTTTCCAACAAGACAATGGATGCAAGGGGAGTGGGTAAATAACTGGATCAGCCGTGGATGTTGATAAGCACTGTAAACCACACGGCGTTCAATTAGACTTTCTCACTCGACCTGTGAAGGGACGATGGATCTCAGTGTTAACCACAATCAGTGCGTGAAGGGGACAGTGTTTAAGCCGAGCTGATTACAGAAGATTTCACTGCCAGACTGTCTGTCCAGATAAATGACTGTTTTAGTCTCATTACTGTCATTTAGGCCTGGCACAAAATTGTATGAGCCCACACAGTCCAAACACTTCCTGCCACCGAGGCTGTATTTAGTACTGCTTCCCTGGAAAATAAGTAAATAAACACACACACACACACCGTAAAAATAGCAGCAATGTTGCCAGTGAAAGACCGTTTAATGAAGAGATCCTGTTAACTGTATAAATCCTATTATTTAATGGGATGGCCATTATTCTACTTTTCTTTTTTTTTTGTGAAGTCCTGTGAATTTTAGGTACAATTGAATTGCATTTCATTTAACCCTAAAAGGTGTAAAATCACAAATGTGTGATTAGAATGTTCTTAACTGAACATTCTAATGGTGATGTAACAATCACTACTGGTAACTGAATGCAACGGAGTTCTAGAACAGTGGAGAACAAAAAAAAAAAGAAAAGAAAAAAAAAAACATTCCAAAAAACCTACGCCTCAGAGTTGATTTAAGGTCGGGTAATAAGTAATCAGTGATGTCAGATAATTGGAGGTACTCATCCTTTTTAGACAGGGATGGTGCAACTTCTTATCCCTTCCCCCCCTCCAGCAGCGAGGGGCCCTGACCCTCTAAGCAGCGAAAGGTGGGAACACCGCTAAGTCTCCTCTCGCACGTTTTCTTCACTCTAAGTTTAGGTCACGGTGGACCTCGTGATGGGAGAGCAGCTGTCTTGGAAAGGTTATAGATCCTTTTTTTTTTTTATAGCGCCGTGAAAATAGCCACTGTTTGGTCAGAGCACGCCCGTCCCCTTATAAACCCTCCCCCGATTATGACACGGGGGGGGTAATTTATATCCCGCGTGAAAAACTGTCCAGTACAACGCAGTGTTTACAAAATGTCAAACAGTGGGTTGGGTAGACATTCTGGGGGTCTGGTTTCAAATTATTTTTAAAGAGCTGGTATCTTCAGCATTTCCAAAACAATCTAGGTAAAGTTTTATGAGCCTGGCGTAGGAGTGACAACAGGGTATTTTAGAAGTTATGCAAGCACTCCCACCCTCTGCCTCTCTCTCTCTCATTCTCTCTCTCTCTCTCTCTCTCTCTCTCTCTTTCATTCTCTCTCTCTCTCTCTCTCACACACACACAAAAACACAGACAGTGCTAATATTGCTAGTTTCAATAGCATCACACAGGATGCAGGGATTCTGTAGATGTTGCTTTTGTACATGTATTATCAAAGATACCTTAAAATAAATTGAATAATATATTTGTCCATTAGCACTCTTTCAGGTAAGTTGACATTTAGAATTAAATTTAAAAGATCAAATCTGTAGTACACAGTATTGAGTGATGATACGCGGCTCAGAGAAAGACACGTTCATGTGACGGATTATAAAAAAATTTGCGCTGACAGGCAATAAATACTGCGGACTGACCCGTAGCTCTCATTACACGCTGGACTATCACAGGGTGAACAGCAGATTGAAGCCACGTTACTTGCTGCCCTCCCAGCGTCTGCTTAAACCCCCTACCTGGTAAATGGACTGCATTTATATAGCGCTTTTATCCAAAGCGCTTTACAATTGATGCCTCGCATTCACCAGAGCAGTTAGGGGTTAGGTGTCTTGCTCAGGGACACTTCGATGTGCCCGAAGTGGGGGATCGAACCGGCAACCCTCCGACTGCCAAACAAGTGCTCTTACCGCCTGAGCTATGTTGCCCCCTACCTCCCCCCCCACCCCCCGCCCCCCGCCTTCCGCCCAGCTGTTCTCATGCGGACACAAATTGCCATTCTATTTTCATCGGGGTTATGCCAGGGGTCTCCTGGTCATTTGCTCATACTTGGCCCTCTCGGCGCGGATCATGTGGGCCGCTAGCCGTCCTCAGCTGCGCCATTTTCACCGCGGGGGGCTTTCCGACAGGCGGCCGGAGATCGCGGCTCGCGCTTCTTTTTTCGGCGCGCGAGTGCGTCAGGAGAGACAATGGCGTAGGTCGCGAAGGGGTCGTCCAGCGTTAGCGTCCTGATCTAAACCTTATGCGGATGGGGGCGCTCACCCCCGGCCCCCCCCCCCCCGCCAAAAAAAAAAAAAGCAGGGAGAGGCCACAGACCTTCAATTCAGGGACTGCCTGGTATTGTTTTGAATTAAAATATTTGCTGTCTGTGGAGGGGAAATGGGAAGCTCAGAACTGGAGAGTATTTTTAAGTAGTACAGTAGAAATTTCCAGTAGAAACAGGATTTCGCATGACTCATTTTCCAAACATTTTGGAACAGTGTAAAGCAGGAAGGCCCTGGCTGTAAGATAATACGAAACCAAAATGTTTGCCAAGACCGTTTCTCAGTTCAATATCCTTGACCCGGTGTGAGTTCTTCAGGTTTCTTGTTATCCACGTTAAACTTAACTTACCTAAAACAAACCACAACTTAAATACCTTAAGTCAGTTCTTGCCGATACAATGTTGTTGACTGTAAGGCTGCATTGCAAGAGGTCTGGCACTCACATAAGACAATTCAACAAAACTAAGTTGTTTTTTTTTTTTTTGACCCACAAGTGATTTTTGT
>NC_049211.1:4412377-4484625 GCF_013347855.1 Anguilla anguilla
GTAGATGTGGTGTACTGAGACTTTTGTTTTTGTCATTTTGTTTATCATTGCAAAACCTATCTCTCTAGGATGCAACTGATTTAAGGGTTGTGATATTTTTTTTAACGTCTGTTTTGTGACCCAAACTTCACCCACCGCATCTCAGAACCAGTAGATGCAATCCCTCAGTAGGTGTTTAGGAAAGTTGTGACCGTGCATCTCTGATATGGCACCTAGAAAGGCGTTACTGTGCTCAGCGTTGCACTGTCTTTGTCAAATCTCACCATCTTTGTCAAATCTCACACCTTTGCAAACAACGTAACAAGAGCAAGAACGCCCTGCAGCAACAGGTGGCGTGTTACCTAGAGGGAAACAGCCAAACAAGGCAATAAACAGATGTTATGAATTCAATATCCTTGTGTAAAATGTCAGGAACGTGGTAGCATCGCACTGAAATCGGAACATGGCTAGATTTGCACACAGTTATTACACTGCCAAATGAAGCAACAAAATCAGGTGTTTTAAAAGTTCCAAGGATTTAAGTAACTACTATCATGACTGTCTTGACACACACAGTGAGCAGTCAGGGCCGTCATAACTGTTTAATGTAAAATTCTGAATTTTCGATTTCGCTTGCCCCGCAATCATAGATATCACATGTAAATATGTGAATTTAACAACGGGAAGGATCATGAAACAAGTTGATCAAAATTATACTAATTGACATTAATGTTAGGCAGGTATTAGCCTTCCTTATGAATGGTGATAACCTGAAGGTGCACAGACACATCAAAAAAGCCCACATAAAAAGAGTTAGAAGATTTTGTATACAAGTATAATCACACTTGGTATAAACTATATAAGAGAGCTGCAGAAATCCAGAGCTCTAAGGGAGGTTCAAAAGGCACAGTTCTTCTGCTTTCAGACTTCCTTTACCCCCCCGAGGTGGAAGATGCCCTTCATTAAGGACAGGCAGAAAGCGGAGGACATTTCAGCGGTGTACGAGCTGAAGGAAAAACTGGGAGAGTGAGTCAGTCTGTATGCACACACACACACACACACACACACACACACACACACACACACACACACACAACTGTCCCTGGAGTCCAGCGTTATGAGCAATGCTGAAGCTCTGTTTACAGCTGTGGTCGTACTTCACGGCTCAGAATAAACTAGGTGCTGGATGCTGACACAATATTAGTGCCAACAATATGGCGGTGTGTCTATGGGCTGAGTGTGAGTGCAGTCCAGTGGCCGCACAGCAGCTCTGCAGTTATGGTCTCCTGTCTCTGAGGTGAGCTGACCCCAGTCAAGAGCACTGGCAGGGGCACACTGTGTCCCTTGTGTCCTAGGCACACCCAGTTTTTGATTGGTACAAATAAAAAGATTCTGAGCCTCCTTCTCATTGGTTGAATGGATGAATTGCTTTTCAGAGGCTCCTTCTCCCTGTTTGAAATGATTCATGCGTTTCAGAGGCTCCTTCTCATTGGCTGAAATGATTCATGCGTTTCAGAGGCTCCTTCTCATTGGCTGAAATGATTAATGCGTTTCATAGGCTCCTTCTCATTGGCTGAAATGATTAATGCACTTCAGAGGCTTCTTCTCATTGGCTGAAATGACTGCATTTCAGAGGCTCCTTCTCAGAGGTGTGGGTGGCTCAGCATCGCCACTCTCAGAGGCTTGTAGCTGTCAAGTGCATCCACAAGAGGGCGCTGAAGGGAAAAGAGGCTTTGTTGGAGAACGAAATCGCTGTGCTTCGCAAGTCAGTCTTTTTTTCTCATTTCGTTGTAAATACATGATATTTGCAATGAGCGGTCTAATGCGTATGTTCAGTAGCCTTCGCTAAATTCAGATAAAAAAAGAATTCCAGATTGTCAAGGTGTATTTTTTGTATAAGGGTGTTGTGTAAAATATAAATGCTTTTCACACTGTAATGGAATCATTCTGTCCAGCACAAGACGCAGTATGATCTCTGCTGCCTGAAATATGGACTGCATGCATCATGCATTTTTATTGCCCTCAAAGGACAGTGTCTAAACTCCACTGTCCTGCAGGGTCCACCATGAGAACATCGTCTCGCTGGAGGAAACCTTCGAAACGCCAGCGAAGCTTTATCTGGTGATGCCTCTGTAAGTGGAATCTGCTCCTTCTGCTAAGAGTAGAATGCTCTTATAAATAAATTAAATACACTTTTCATATTAGTTTTTATTTTATTTTTAAGCCTACCCAGCTTGTGTCCTGTGCTGTTCATTCATTTACATTTGTTTGTGCCCACTCATTTTTCACTGTTTTTGGGTGTTGTTTTCCTCTGTCAATGTTGTTTGAATATAATAAAAGTATTATAAAATAAATAAATAAATCAAGTACACAGTACACATTTTCTATTTCTTGACTGTTTAGTCAAGAAGTGAAATGTGGAACAGTTTTCCAGGGGGGGATAGAGGTAGCGAGCTTGTCAAAGCTGGAATTTTATTTATACATTTTTTTCATTCATGCTATTGTACTTCTGAGCACAACTTCATTTACGAAGCTTTTATTGTTTGGTGATTCAGCCGCACCATGGGCTTTATGCTGACTGTGTGCGCATGGAGGTGAGGCTGCTGTGGTAAGCTGTGAGTTTGTAAACACTGAAAAACGAGCGGGGAAATGGTTTCGTTTGAACCCCCGGTGTGTATAAATACGCTGAAATAACTTTGCGCTGGCAGAAACAGACTGTGCCCCAGCGCGGTCCAGCTTACTGCCTGTGCTGCTGCGTCAGGGTGACGGGCGGGGAGCTGTTGGAGCGGATTCTGGAGAGGGGGAGCTACGCGGAGAACGACGCCCGTCCTGTGATCCAGCAGGTCCTGGACGCAGTCAGATACCTCCACCAGCTGGGCATCGTGCACAGGGACCTGAAGGTACTGTACCCCCCCCCCCCCCCCCCCCCCCGTCCATGTGCCATGCAGTCTTCTGGACTATCCAACCATCCATCCATCCATCTTCTAAGCTGCTTATTCCTGGTCAGCGTCAAGGGGGTGGGGGATGGGGGGATGGAGCCTGTCTCAGCATGCATGGGCGAGATGCAGGAATACACCCAGGACAGGTCCCCAATCCATCACAGGGCCCACACACCATTCACTCACACACACACACTCATGCCTACAGGTAAATTTAGAGTCTCCACTTGGCCTAACCTGCATGGACTGTAACGGGAAACCTGAGTGCTCGAAGGACACCCACGCGGCTGCAGAGAGAACATGCAGAAAGACCCTCGTCCGGGATTCAAACTCAATACCTTCTAGCTGTGAGGCGACAGTGCCGTCTGTCTAGTGGGCTATTCTACAGAAATGCTCTTGAGATGGCTGTGTGCTCCCATATAACACTGTCAGGTATTCAGGTACATTTTTCACTCAGCCTGAGAACCTGCTGTACGAAAGTCCTGGAGAAGACTCCAGAATCCTCATCAGTGACTTTGGCCTTTCCAAAATGGAAGAACAAGGAGTTCTGTCCACCGCCTGTGGGACCCCTGCTTATGTGGGTGAGAAGAGACCTAGGATTCCTGTTGTCATTTAGAAGACTTTACACACACACACACACCACATTGACCTCTCCAGTGACTCCCCTGTCTTCTCAACACCTCTGCAGCTCCAGAGTTTCTTCAGCAGAAAACCTATGGCAGAGAGGTGGACCTGTGGGCCATCGGGGTCATCTCCTACATACTGTAAGAGTCCCGCAGCTGTCCGGCCTGGTGTCCAACTGTCAACCGAGGGAGACCAAGGGCTTTTTATGGGGCATATTTGAGCTGAACCCAGGGAGTGGAGGGGGGTGGGTGGGGGTTTGGGGGATAGACTGCAATCTGGCGAGCGGGTGTTGGGGTGGTTGGGATGATTGTGATTTTGGACCGGGGGTGGTATTTGACTGAAATAGGATAGTAATTTTCTGCAGCCAAAAGGGAAGACTGGCAACAGGACAGCGGCTGGAGCCACAGCTGCTTCGTACCTCTGCCATGTGCCTGTCAGACCTTGCCTGTAAACCAGGGCCTGTAAACCAGCACTGGAGCCTGTAAACCTGCACTAGGGCCTGTAAACCAGCACTAGGGCCTGTAAACCAGCACTAGAGCCTGTAAACCAGCGCTGGGGCCTGTAAACCAGCACTGGGGCCTGTAAACCAGCGCTGGGGCCTGCAAACCAGCACTAGGGCCTGTAAACCAGCACTAGGGCCTGTAAACCAGCACTAGGGGCTGTAAACCAGTGCTGGGGCCTGTAAACCAGCGCTGGAACCTGTAAACCAGCACTGGGGCCTGCAAACCAGCACTAGGGCCTGTAAACCAGCACTGGGGCCTGTAAACCAGCACTGGGGCCTGCAAACCAGCGCTGGGGCCTGCAAACCAGCACTTGGGCCTGTAAACCAGCACTGGGGCCTGTAAACCAGCGCTGGGGCCTGCAAACCAGCACTAGGGCCTGTAAACCAGCACATGAAACGCTCCTCATTGCCAGCTACAGCCACCTCCTGCCTCAGCACTTCCTGCTCTCCTCTCTCCAGGCTCTGCGGCTATCCTCCGTTTTACCATGACAACGACACACAGCTCTACCGGCAGATCGTAGAGGCGGAGCACGAGTTTGATTCGCCGTACTGGGACAGCATCTCTGAGTCAGGTATTCGCCTTCTTTTATCGCTGGCAAAACAGCTTTTATAAAAAAAATAATCCATCCATTACCTGGGGGTGAGGGGTGCTGGAGCCTATCCCAGCATGCATTATATTTAACATATAAATTAATATTTTAATAAAACATTATTCAGTGTGTCACTTTTATTTTTATAATTACTTTTATAAATAAAGTGAAATCACAACTTGGGAAATGATCTTAAGATTACATTTAATTTTAAATCAAGAACATTTGAATAAATGTGGCCACCGGGCTGGAATATGGGAAATATATTTTTGTATAATATATGCATAACTACTTCTGACTTAGTGAGGCCTTAAAAGAGTAAACCACCCAAAAAGTGTCTGAATAAGAACTCAGAGCCAGGACTTATTTTGAGTGAATTTTCATAACTTCACCAATAAACAGCTACAGGGAGTCATGGCTGCCAGCTGAAAATGTACATGGTTGCATATTGTAATTGTTATTTTTTTATTGGATGTCATCTCGCTATTTTTGAATAGTCCTAAGGAAATATTGCAGTCAGGAGGAGCTCAATTATGAGCTATGTGATTTCACAGCAATATTCATATCCCGGCAGTATGGTCCTTGTATTATTAAAAAATTTATACTTAATTCCTTAGAGTACTAAAGTAATATAATTATGTTTGGTCTCCCTCAGTTTGTGTCTTTTTTTTGGTTTCATGTTCAGCCAAAGACTTCATATCACACTTACTGCAAAAAGACCCAGATACACGATACAACTGTGAACAGGCCTTACAGCATACTTGGTAAGATTAATATTCCACCCTCTTTTTGAACCTATTCCATTATGTACCTCTCATATACCTGCACTCTGGCAACGCAGATGGATTCAAATTCCAAATAAAATTGACCACTGAGCATTTAAATAATAAATTCATTTTTCAAATGGAGGAATGGGACAGCTGTCTGGGGTTTATTTTGAATAAAATGATTTCCTGTCTGGGGATCCATTTTGAATAAAATGATTTCCTGTCAAAAAGGAAAATACAAGGAGAAAACCTTTTTTTCCAAAGCACATTTTCAAAGCATTATTTACACATTTATTCTAAAAGAAAACAAATAAATACCTCCAAAATACAAATAGCATTATGGCAGTTCTGTCATATACAAATATAAACTCTGTGTTTTCTTCAGATTTATTAGTTTGTTTAGTTAGAAACCCATTCATCCAGCTGGATCATTGTTTCCAGGTTCATCATGCGCACAAGACAAACTCAAATGTTTTCTTATTTACAGTGGAAGTCCTGTTACTCTGCATTCTGTAGTGCTCCTTGTTCTATTCAAAATGTTTCTGAATAACAGAACAGCCAGGTGACATCTGACAGATGATGCTTTTATATTACTAAACAACCTCTCGGTGTTCAATAAAGCCGTTCCTATACAGCTACTCTCGATTCTCTCCAAACACTGAAAAGCATTTGAGAACATTTGTATTTTGACGATATTTATTTCAGTTTTCTTTTAGCTTTCTTTATTTCAGTGTTTGAAAAACATTTTTTTTTCAGGGAGGCAAAGAGATTTAGCTGTCAGATGTGGGTACTGGCGTCTAGTCTCCCTCTCCAAAGAACCGAAACGTAAAATACGCCACCCAGCACGACAAGTGTGATCGCTACGGTGCCTACAATTAATGACCTGAAATTAATCCTGGCTAATTATCTTGATTGTACGACATCAATCAAGGATAGGAAATTTTACAGTGGCTAACATCAAAAGCTAAAATGAGTTATAGTGTAGACTGTAATTTAATCTAAACCATGGGGAAATGTCACATATTTCTTTCCTTTTTTCCTCTTGCATTAAGCACATTTACAGAATGAATTAATAACACATGTTTTACAGCTCGGTTTCATCAGCTTCATCTACACTAATGCTGCCTGGACAGCATTAAAAGGAACATGAATCTGACCGTTTCTTTGCTTTCTTTGCTCAGCCGGGGGAAATTTACTGCGTATCGATCTCAGCCCTGAAATTTACCGTTAACTATAAAGTTCTACCAAGATCGCTCACTGAAGAGAACAAGACACGGTGTCTCCATCACTAACAGAACAATGTATGACATGAGTGGTCGATGCTCTCAACCTAAAGGCTGTTAGCTAGAGTCTCCGGTGGAAAAAAATTGGAGTTTTAAACAACAATTAATCACACTTCGGATTGTAAACGCACAACACTTTGGGTCTTTTATCTTAGCCATTCGGTTTTACAACTGTCCTCTTTCCTACAGTCTCGGTGCACCACGTTAATTTATTCAGATGTTTTAACACCTCTTAACCAACTTCACAGTAATACAAATAAATCAATCCATATGGCACACATCTCAGAATATGACTTGGAACTAATGTGAAATTAAATAACAAGTGCTTATTTTACAGAAACTTGTGCAGTAATAATAACAATGATCATAATAGTAATTGCATACTTCTAACATCCATTAGGATTTTAAATCCATAAAAAAATGATTTTTAGAATTTTGTGCAAGCATCAATCAACACCCAAACAAGTTTGTGTCTAGGTGTTCACCAGTGTCTAGTGCCAGGGCACTTTTCTGTAGTTAATATTACAATGTGTTCTATTGGGGACTGTGCCACCATATTCGTCCAATCAGGTGCAGTCTGTATGACCCTGGGGTCATTCCACGACAGCCAATAGAAACAGTGAAAATAACTGCCAGTATTATCAGATTCCACATGGCTGCTAACACGTTAACTACTACAGCTTAATCACTTGCGCTCATAGAAATTACATGTACTTGTACTTGATCTCATGCAGTAATCTGTGTGTGCTTTGTCCCAACACTGAAGCAGATACTCCCACAGATTGGCCACAAACTGTGATTACAATGTGATTGACAGGTGGCAGATGTGCGGATGCCATCTGTCACACAAGAATAGTGTTCAGGAAATGTCTGTCCTCCTGGATCACCGTCTTTAATTGGTTCAGCCAGATTTAGCACACACATTCGCCACTTAATATTCACTCGTCTCACATAAAACCACCTTCGGCGCTTCACAGCTGTTCATTTAGCCACGAGATAAAAAGATGTCTACTTCATTTTTCAATTATTTTCAATCTACTTCAGTTCTATAAACAGGAAATATGAACAAAATGAAACAATAGTAATAGCGAGTCATTACTAAACCAAAGAGCTGGAGGTGAGACGTGTCATTTTTATTCACTTCAAATTCACTTTTGATTGGCAACCCTCTATTGAACAGCACCTCTGATTGGTCAAAATATTAATCGCTTATGTAAGCAATATGGTGTCCAGAAAACCAAAGTGAAATCCTCCTCCAGTGGGCAGTATAGATCTGTGCTGTGTTAAGCACAAATAAAATTTAAAAAAACAATAATGCCTCAAATCTCAACTTAAAATAAAAATCAGCAATACCAGTATACCCACACTGATCAGGAAGAAGAAAAGAATGAATAAGTTTCTAGAATAAGAATGATGTATTAAACAAATGCCTCTTTAACACTGTATGCACTAATGAACAAATGTCTCTTCACTATACAATAGATGACATCAGAAAACTTAAATTACTGAAGCTTTTTCCCCCCTCCCCTTTCCCTTTGTAAGATTTACAATCTTTTATTTTCCACTGAACAGCAAATAAGAGGAATTATGTGGGTTTTCAGAGCTTTAATAAAATAAACAAACTCAGGGCTAGGCAATCATTTAGGCGAGTAGTGTATACTCGCAATGATTAGCCAAGGCTAGTTCTGCTAATCGCCCTAACGCAGGTGACCCCGCACAGGTGTGCTTTTAAACGGAACACCTCAAAAATATCGAGGCCTTCCAGTTTTCTTACAGTTTATCCTCCATATGTGACTACTAACGTAATGGAAATCTCAAACGAAATGTCTTAAAAGACCAGCTGAGTTCACGTCTAAAACAGCGCTGTTGACATGAGATGCATAGTAAGAGGGAGTAGAATCAGAAAATGAAAGCAGATAGGCTATATGGTGTTCCTGCCTTTTTAAAACCCAACAGGAAGGGCGTCGTCATGCCCTCATTGGACAAGAGAAAATGCGCCACAGCTGCCTGGCTCCAAGACACTGATCAGCAGCTGATCCACATAGAGCCCTATAATCAAGTGCTCAGTCAAAGGAATCTCGAATTGAGAGAGTTACAAAATCGAGATCAGGAAATCGAGAAGAAATAATCGAACTAAGCAAAAAATAAAACATGCACTGAAGGAAACTAGCAAGTGCCATAGGATAGGTGACTGCTACAAATTAATATCTTTGAATTTGTTTTCTTTTGTTCTTTATGTGAATGTATGAGGATTTTAATTGCACAGGGGGGGGTCTGCACGGTTTTAATATAATAATAGCTTATTTTATGCCACGCTGCTGATCTGGCAGGATCTCCGGTGGGGAAGTACTGGAGAGGAACATTCACAGCTCTGTCAGTGAACAGATCCAGGAGAACTTCGCCAGGAGCCAGTGGAAGGTGAGATAAGTACCCCATTCATTCCCTGTATGCCAAAAAGAGGGTTGGGGGTGCAATCACTGTTACTGCTCTTTGGGAGGGGGGGGGGGGGGAGGGGGGCGGGGAGTACTGAGCTCCCCCTGGATCCCCGGTACCCTACACCCTGATGTAAAACACTATGAAACGCATGGTTGGGATGTGTTAGTGTTGGGGGATTAGTAAAAGGCTAATTTACACCTTGTCACAAGACTATTTCCAAAAAAGCATCGCTCGACAAAAACGAAGGTGTCACACGACGTCTGGCATTTACACTTCGGCGAAGGCCTGTGGGGTGTGTTCCGTTGTCTCTACGGTAACGACACGCCAAACTCCTGACCGTTACACGTTTGCGGACCGGCCCAATCGCGCGCTGCGCAACAAAGGGTGACGACGTCCGCCGACATGGCGAAATCATAGCGGTGCACGACGTCGAGAAAGAGCATCGTGCTGTATTTTTAATTTTTTTTTGTCCAGCTGAAATTACGTAACTTTCGCCGAGCAAAGCTGGCCAAAAGTGTCGTCAGACGGAGTATAAATTAGGGGAGGTCTGCGCTGTCTTTCAGAGGGCCTTCAACGCCATCGTGGTGCTGCGTCGCCTCAGTAACAAGGCCCGGGACGCCGAGGATGAGGAAGAGATGGAGGACCGCGCTACCGCCGCAGGTGATGCCCGTGGTATTCTACGCTTTGCACAACGCAGGGAGAACCGTCTGTCTGTCTGTCTGTCTGTCTGTGTGTCGGCTGAAAACGGAAGATGGACAGGAGAGTAACAGCACTGTTTGCTTTTCTTCCGCACTCCTCTCCCCCCCCCCTCCCCCCCCCCCCCAGGAGAAACTCGCTAAATGAGCTGCTTAGGCTGAGCGTCAGAGCGACTGTCTCACATCCCGGTGTTATCTGCGGATGTGCTGCGTGCAAGCTGAATTATATCTGTCAAATGGGACCTGCACAGTGCAATGCTTCCATTCAGTCATACGACAGGAAGCACAAGACATGCCCTTTCTGTGGACCAGCGAACGCTGTCTCAGGCTGTATTTGAAAAAAAATGCATTTTGCTGTGTGGAACAGGAAAAGAAAACGTCTGGAAACGGCTTGTACTGGTGCTTTCTGTGTGTTTGTGTGTGTGTTTTGTGATGTCTTTTCACTAATCGGTACCTGAACTGGTACGTGTTCTTCCGGTGATGCAAACAGACCGACCTTCTGCAATTTCCTGATAAATAATCATTCCCAGAGCATTGATGTACTGCATTAAGTGTGATAAATGTGCAGTTTCTCCTACTTTCACTTTCATGAAGGAAATATTATGATGGCTCAATACTCATCATCATTAAACAAAATATGATTAATTACTATGGGAATTTTTACACAAATGGATTTGAGTATGATGATGATGATTCTTGGATATCAGAATTTCAATTTTTTATAGCCTATACACATGAAGAAAGTGTATTCGTTTTTCATTCACGATGCGTCAAAATTCCAACTGTGTAAAAATTGCATCCACTGTAATGTAATTTGTTGATGACCTTTTGAACTTTTAGTCGACTATACACAAATCACTCATTCTCACTAATGTCAAGAGTCTGTATTTTACTTCTGAATCCGTATAAAGCTATAAAATGTTACACCTCAGACAGTTGCAGCGTTTGTATTAAACTAATACAAACGAAACTTTGGAAAGTGACGTTTACCTGCTGTCAAATGTGTTGCAGCGACTAAAATTATGCTTACCAATAATGTGTGAATGACAACACTTTTTATAACCATCCAAGCACTGATGAAATCTGTTTCATAGGTGTAATGACTCATGCTTAATACATCCTGCGTAACTGAGAACACGAGTCTTTAAATAATTACATACATTGGAAATCCCTATCATTTTCCATTCACGCAATTATACCACAGTAATCTGATAATTATTTGCAGGGACAGAATTAGCTAATGCTTCCGCTTTATCTGAAAGAAATAAACACAGTGCTTTGCAGGCCGGTTTGCATGAGCAGTTGACAGTTTTTAATTGGTAGGGGTGGCTGAGATCAGATAAGGTGTGGGTAATGTTGGGCTTCAACTGCTGCACAACACAACAACCTTATGGTACGAAGTTGGAAAATGCAAGCCACAAGCGCCCTTTGTTTCAACAACTGCACAACAGCTAGGCTAACTATTGCTACCCAGATATTATGGATAAGCTAACGTTGTGGAATGGGAGTGTTCAACATTCACTACTATGCTAGCTAGCCAGCTACCTAGCTA
This sequence comes from Anguilla anguilla, assembly GCF_013347855.1. NCBI lineage: Eukaryota > Metazoa > Chordata > Actinopteri > Anguilliformes > Anguillidae > Anguilla > Anguilla anguilla. The sequence goes on from NC_049211.1 coordinate 4,423,745, forward strand.
GCTAGGCTACTCAGTTTATTATCTACATTCTGCACAAGACCACTGCTATTTCAAGAGCTCCGAGTTTGGTTACATGTGATGTTGTTTTCATACTAACTTAGTCAGCCATTTCTCCACCGTAACTAACAGACAACCAGCTGCTAATTTCATTCTGGAGAAATAGACGAGCAGGCTACTGGCTCAGGTGCGTCGTTAAAGGCGGTAACCCCAGTATCTAACGTCACAGGCAGACACCATAAACAGAGACATGATTTACGGACCGTAAAATTACGAATACAAAGTAGTCAATATAATATTTTTGAGGAAAATCAATACTTTTCCTGCGCACCTTTCTGCAAGCTCCGTGGGTGTCTTTAAAAAATATTGGTCTACATGAAAAATAAGCTTTTAACATATAGCACCTTCAATTAGCTTCTCGTGTTGCTAGCAGGGTTACTTTCTTATGAGGGTCCCTGGTGCTTAACTCCACGAGGTGTCTGCGGTGTAGTGAGGAGGACTCTTCAAAGCTGACATCCCCCCTGGACAAACCAATCACTCCTTGCCGGACAACCGCTCTTCCAGTGACTGACACCTAGCCAACAAAGAAAAAGCTCAACCCACTTATGGAGGATTTATGGAGGACTTATTTATTTGTTGTAAAAGAGCAATATTTTAGCAACAAAATGGTGACATTTAAGGCCACTGACTTCCATGGCCTCCACAAAAAGTAGGCCTAGTCTGCTGGGACGTGGAAGTGGGACTGAGTCGAATTCATCACAAACAGTCAAGGTAAGCAGGTTTTAAATTTAAATGCAATTTTTTTTTCATGACTCTTACATTATTTTCTAGATTCTACACTTTAACAGTATACTTTCCGAACACTGATCTAAATGACGTAGCGCAATTACAACTCATTTACCATTACATTGCTAAGCTATCAAAACGATCTCAACCGTCAACCTGCTAACGCTAAGCTAACAATGCACACAAAAATGCACAGCACACGCAGGTACACACGTTCTGGAGTTTATTTTCAAATAAGTATTGACATTTTCCAATAAACCTGGTACTGGATTTCCAGTTTCCAATTCAGTTTTCCTGTGAAATGATTTTTAAGCCACTTCTGCATTCACTCAATCGAATTACACTGTATATAGTCCCTTTAATTAGCTTTGCCCGACATGCAGGCTACTTCAAGTAACTAAAAAACGTGGAAAATGTTATTTAAAATTTTATACTGATCTTTTTTTTCTAAGCTATATTACAAAGTGGGCATCTTGAGGACTAGTTCACCTGTGTTCATTAGTGTAACAATACAATATAATACACAGGAGTCAGGAAATCAGGACTTTTTACAGAACAAAAACAGCCCACTGCTGCAGGGCCTTCCTGTACAAGAGACATTTGGAGCAACTTTCTTGCAATTCTTGTTCTCACCAGCAGAGGGAATAGTAGTCCATCGATAGATAATATAAAATGTTTACTACCATTTTATGACAGTTCATTGCTAAGGTCCATATAACTTTCACATCACACTTATTTAGTCTTGTTTCATTGTATGTAACATATTACATGGTCTATAAATACTAGTGATTATTGTCAATAACATTGAAATTTCAATGTGCTTTAAAGTTCAAACTGTTTTAGTTTAAGGTGTGCCATAGTAGGGAAAACAATGCCTATTGCATGTCTTTTGCAGATTAACTGTTCAAAAAAAAAAAAAAAAAACGTGCTCAAGATCAAGGTGATCAAGATTCATTCAGTAAACAGTATCAGCCAAGATATGATGTTAAAATAAAATGCTGTCAAAAACGTGCTTACACCAGAGTGATGGTCTACAGGAACCCTAATCATTTTGATTCCTCGTGAAAATAGATAACCTAGTTAAGTTTCCAAGAAGGAAAATAGACAGAAAGCACAGGTCCCCGTGGGCACTAGACCTGTCTGGCCTGACGTTCAGTTTAGTTGACTGGTTCTTGAAAGCTTTAATGTGTTGGAAAGAGCACACACTGAGTCGTGCTAACCTCAGATGACGTCACAATATGTGTCAAATGCAAAGTGCCCACTAAAATAGATACGAAATCCATTTTCACCTTAACAGGGTAGCACCTGGACAAATAAAAAATACATACAGCACAGCACATACTGTTAAAAGCGCTTGTTCCTTACTCTTCTGAAAGTGGCTTTCTGGGGCAGCCATCAGTGGCATTTAGAAATGAAACCCATTCTTTCCACTTTATCACCCCGTGAAACCCTGGTAAAAGACACACTGACGCGGAAGCCATTTTCTGAGCACCGACTGCAATTATATATATTTAACGATTTTACATTCAAGGCAAGGCGACAGAGCCACGGGCACTCGTCTGTGTCGTCAAGTCGTTCTAAGGAAAGGAATCGGAGACAGAGCCCTGATTGGGCGGCGCAGATGTCTGGCCGACCAATGGCGGAGTAACCTTCGGCAACATTATTTGAAATGTGCGCAAGCTTCCTTCTCGGGGACCCGGCTAATGCAGTGAATAAATAACTAATGCAGTTGGAGGGGCTCGTAATCACCCAGCGAGGGATTGATGGGGATCTGCGATGGCGGTTCTTCTGAAGGAGCGCGGTGTGACCTGGATTACAACGAGCCGCGCCGCGCCGCGACTGTGCCGTCTGGCTGCACTGCAGCGGTTCAGCCGTTCGTATGGGAGACCGTGTCCGTGCGCCGTCTGCGTGCGCATGTATGTGCGCTGGCGCACACGTGTGCACACACACGTTAGTTTCTGCACGCTTTTTTTTTTTTTTTTTGTTCACCCCACAGCAGCAGAACTTGTTGTGTGTTTCTTGCTTTCTGGCTCCTTTCCATAACGCAATCTGCTTCCCATCTGGCTCTGTAACTCATTTTAATTAAGTCAGTGATTATTAAGAAAAAAAAAGAAAAGAAAAAAAAGAGAACAGAGGTGTAATTATTGAAATTTCCTAACTTGAGCTACTTGATGTGCTGTGACAGCGGCCATTGCGGCTCTGCTAAGCTGTGTTTCCTCACAGCTGTCAATAACTGTATCTCTGTGGCTGGTTTTCTATGGAAATAACAAATGAAGCAGATCTTAAATATGCAGCCAGTCTCCTCAGACATGCAGTCCCATCTGCGCTCCCCAGTGCCCAAATGCACGTCCCGGGTACAGGACACTGGCAATGCCACACTGTACAGTATACTGGCTGCCCTAGGCACACCCAGTTTTCGATTGGGACACCCAAAAATCACAGGTTGCCCTCCATCCCCATCCTGGTCCACGATTGTAATCTCCTCCAAAATCCCCTCCACAGTCCAAACCACCCCCCCCCCCCCCCTCCACTGGTCTGCGATGGCAACCGAAACTAAGTAAAACTGCATTAAGAGGTTCTTAAACCTCAAAGGGGGGGCGTCTCCCTGCACGCACGTTTAGTTATTGCTAATCACAAAATCAATGAAATAGAAGGGTTTCTTGACCTACAGGCGGTGTGTCTAACCATTAGTATTAATAATGAAAAACCAGAGTCCCACCACAGGCCTATGTGTGGACAAGCCCTGCACTAGGGTACTAAGAAGACGCCTCACGGTACCCCAGTCGCAAAAAGAAAACAAACGGGAGAACTGAACCCCCAAAAGCCCACCATGACACGAAAAAAGAAAAGCATTAGCGTCTCTCCTCTAATTACTCACGTTTTTCCCAACGGCGCGTAGGAACTGCCGCCGTGGGCTATGCGTGGCAAACTGTGGTCACTCACTCACTCACTCACGGACGACCTGAGAGGGACGTTTTGTGGGACACGTGCGCAGGTGGTGCTTCGTTCAGTAGGACGCATGTGCAGGTGCATCTCCCAAAAATCACCACTTCGAACGGCACAAGATTTTTAAGCACGGCTTTATCGCCTAACGTTACTTTAGCTAACCCTGACGTGTTCGCGTTGCGCCCACTTTAGTTGACCTACTTATCGGCGTATCACCGATACAGATGTATGGACACTCGGAGGACAACAAATAACGTTACGGAGGTGAGGACCTGCCATAGCTAGCTAGCTATATGGTTTTACACATGACGCTTTGTACAGGTGCGCCGTGGGTCTGGACGGTTTCGTGCTTGTTTTTTTAAAAAAAATCTGACGTATACCCTCATCTTTCATAGAACAAGGGCAACAACAACAAACAAAAGGAGAGAGCCGCTGTTTCGGGGGCTTCAGGCAACATAAACACGTGGCTCTCATCCGTCCGTTATTACCATCGCATTTACAACCTCTCCTTCAGCGGTTGACATGCAGAAAATCTATTCCAGGCTGAGAGGAATATTAGTCATCTTTCTGTTTTTTTTTTTTTTTTTTAGTTTTTTTTTTTGTTCTTGCTGTAAGCCTGCTTACACTTTCCCTCTGAAAGCTCTTGATTGTGAGAGATCATTTAGCTCACTGGTTTCCCATTGAAAAGAAACCAGTTTTTTTTTCATGCTAATGAAGTATGACACGGAGGTTAAGTATAAGTAGCTGACAAGTAGCACCACAGCGAGACACAGCAGAATTTCTGTGTGTGTGTGTGTCAGAGGACAGGACCAAAACCAAAACCTAGGGGCTTCACAAACAATTCACACGAAAACAGACATGCACACAAACACACGTGCGTGGATGCATGTTGGATAGAGCTATATACTTCACAAACGTCCTGTACTCTTTGAATATATTGTGTTTTACTGGGCTGTGCCCACAGAATGACCCATATGTATGCATTTGCCAAATTGAATGAAGTCCTTAGACAGGGGCAAGGACAAGTGTGGCAAGTTGCCCTGGGTAATGCAGACCTTCAAACGCAGACTAAAGACTCTTCAGGCTGCACCTCTCCCCACCCCTCCCTAGCCTATAGTTTAGCTCAATGTACCTAGTTAGGCTAATACGATTACGTTAGTTTTTATTTGGCAGGATTGTTTTTGTCTGATTAGGCAAATGTGATTCCAGTGCTAGTTTGTACTTGGTAGGATTGTTGTTTGCTGAACAGGTTGCTCTACAGGGTTGGAGTCATGATCTATGTGGTCACTTCTGGCACTACGATCTTTACTTCACTCTAGCGTGTTTCTTTTGCACCTCTGCACCTTGAACTAATGCACTTGTTGTACGTCGCTCTGGATAAGAGCGTCTGCTAAATGCCTGTAATGTAATGGTTGCATTGTGTAACAAGATACAGAAATGTGCTTTCCCTGTTTCTCTCTTCACACTTCTAGATCCAGCAACAAACAGCATGCCGTTAAACTACAACAGTGCGCTCAGTAGTGTAAAATAATTATCAGTGAGACGTATATTAGAGTGTCAACGTACAGCATAGAGCTTCCATAATGCCCAACAGTACATCAGTAAGGTCAACACAACCAACGGTACTACTTGCTACCTTGTAGCAAGCCATCTCGATATACAACAGTGGCTATCAATATTGCACAATAGGCAATCAGATTTCATTCAGTGTGTTGAGTCACCAGGCTCTGAGTGGCAGATGTAATTATTCAGTTCCTGGAAAGCAGTGTGAATTTTGAAAGGATAGAGAGGCCGGTTTTGGAATGTGTGGTCACGTAGGGTTAGGAACTGCCAGGTGACCAGTGATTATTTTGACAGAGTGGCTTGTACAGGGGTGTAAAATTAGGCAGGCAAGGTACATCTCTTCCCATTTTCGCCTCCCTGGCAGGCAAGCAACACGGTGTTAAATGTGATGTGAGCTGTGATTAAAAAGCCAAATGTTGGAGACCAGGAGCGGGAAACACATGGTTCCAACAACACGAGGCAACATTTTCCAAAACGAGCTCAAGTGACCTGCTGGCACGTGTGGGTAGGCCAGCCGAAGGAGGTTTTTCGAGAAGCGTAAGTGAAGAGATAGAGATAGAGATAAGAGGAGGACTGAGTCTGTGTTCTGGGACTGATGGATATGATTTTGTGTTGTTCAGGAACAGGCCCTAGAAGACCAGGTGGAATAAGAAGGTCGCCATCAAGGTAATTTTTTAGGTCGTCTTATGGTTCCAGATGAGAAAGTTAAAGAATTGTCAAGAATTATCCAGAGTTGTGGAGTAGTTTTGGATAGGTGAGTGTTTGGCTGCCTGGTAGATAAAGATGCTGAGGTAGATGTTGTGGGCTCCCCCTCTATAGCCGGGTTCCACTCGAGATTTCTTCCTATTGGCGAGTTTTTTCTTGCCGCCATTTGAGGGTTTTCTCCCCACTGGGAAGTTTTTTTTTTTTTTAACCTCATGTATCAGCTATTTGGGGGTTCAGGCCTGGTGTTTGCTCTGTTTTTTCTCTGTCTCTTGCCTTGCTACTCTGTAAAGTGTCTTTGTGGCAGTTCTTTGTAAAAAGCGCTATACAAATACAATTGAATTGAATTGAAAAGTAGATGTTGTGGAGGGATGGATGTTAACGTGATGGATGTGACCATAGGAGAATGCCTCCATGAAGGATAAAGTAGTTCAGGTAGTGAGGGGGTGAGGCAGGGGGAGGGAGAGAATTTATGGAAGTGTCATCTTGTGTAGTGGACGATCAGCCGAGAGGGAGGCCTGTCCAACCGTGAAACTGCGTCTGCTAATGGCTAAGAAAGTTCTTTCTCCGTCAAGAAAAGAAAGAAAAAAGAGGCCGGGGTGAGACAAGTTTTGAAAGATGGAAATGTCAAAAGGTTGGCTTTCTTTTGAAAAGAAATGCAAAAAAAAAAAAAAAAAAAAAAATCATTTTAAAAATAAAATTAATCTTTAAAAGCACAGCCGAGAGCCTGGCTGGGTTAACTCATACCATTGTTACCAAGGAAACAGGCCATACTTAGCCTACTTCCTTTTCAATAAAACCCCTGGAGTGGGGGAAAAAAAAGAAAAAAAAACATGAAAAACAAAACCTCACCTCAAAATAATTTTTGCTGCAGCAATTTTCAACTAAATCATATAATCTACTGTGCTTCTGTACGCATGCTGGTTGTCCTGTGTAATGTTTTACACGTTGTCAGAATAATGTTCACTGCGTGAACTGAACTATGTTCTTGTTTATAAATAGCTGTAAGAAATGAGTATTGTACCTTATTGAACCTGTGTTTTGTAGTTGTCCAATGACCATGATATGCACTTTTGTTCGCTGCTTTGGATAAAAGCGTCTGCTAAAATAAATGTAATGTAATATTTTGTTAGAAAACTGCAATGAATAACATATTGCTTCATTTTATATGCCAAGACAGGAAGCTTAGTACACCTTGATTCACTTTTCACTTTCGTGGGAATATAGCTAACAATATAAATATCATAATTATTGATCACGATCACTAGATGGAATACAGTATGACACAATGAAATAGCAAATGTTATGTATAGATTATTATATGTATGTGTTTTCAATAGTTATCTATTTAGCTATCAATTTGCTATTAGACTAGTCATCCATTATCATAGAGTTGGTTTATTTTCTGTTTAAATAATAAGTTGGGGAAAAATGGCTTTCCAAGTAACTGTTACTGTAGAAAAGGTTGGTGTTGTCATCTTAAATAAAAACAGGTGAGTTGGTCAAATTATATACTGCAAGATAGAAGACCTGAAAATTGTTACGAAAAGGGAAAAAATTATATTTTTTTGAAGGAGAGGCTTACGCAAAAATGTATTGCTTAGTTTATTACGTGGAACAATGATAAATAGCTTTTGCAAGTGTGCACTTTTGCATTTATCATGCAATAAAATGAACAATGTATATATCTATTTGTTTTACATAAGCCTCTACTTTGTCCACTTTTTAGAAACACAGATCTGCACAGATCTCCCTCTCTCCAGTTTGTATTTATGCTGTACATAGTGTCCTGTACCCACTGTGCGTTTTTGTTGGTCTGTACCTTAGCCAGCGAATTGGAAGGCAGCGCACCAAGAAACAAACAGGATCAACAAACCATGAACTGGTACATTGAGGATGTATGCGCTCAGGAGAATAGATTCACACAAAAAAACAAAAACAAATCGGGCCTGATGTCCTCAAAATGCAGACGTTTTTGTCCTTGGGAGACTCAGCACTGTGCAGCATTTTTTTTTTTTTTTTTTTTTTGCAACAGAAATTTGCAGGTCAAGTGAAATGTGTTTCCAACCGAGATGAACTTTCAGGAAAAATAATCAATTGCCAATATATTACCAAGACCAAGTCTCACTGGGCAGCTCACCACGGCTCTCCAGCCCACTGCTAAAGCTCTACCCAACCTCTTTATCAGCAGCTACCAGCTACCCTCCGTTTGGCAAATCTTTGCCGGTTCAAATTGGGGGTAATGTCTTCCTTTTTGTGTGTGAGGCAGATCAAATCACATGGATAAAGTGATTATGGAAATCCTATGGTGGTGTAAAAATCAGCTTTCAGAGACTTGGGAGCGGTGGAGGGATGGGTGGGTGGTGGTGTGTGTGTGGGGGGGGGGGGATCGACATTGAGTCACGTCGGGCGGGGGTGCGGGGGGGGGTGCTTGGGGTGGGTGGGGGGTGGGGGGTTGTATTGTGTCGGTAAGACAGGGTTGGTCTCTAATGATAAAGAGCTTTGTGAACACAGGCCATTTTCCTATAGAAACAATCCGGCACAGCATTTGGAGTAACCCCTTGGGGAACCGCGGTGGAAATGATTCGGATTCCTTCCCTTCGCCAATGTCGGTTATGTTTGTCCGATTCCCCAAGCCTTGCTTCCATCAGCAACAACACCGCGGCCTCCTCCTATTTTCGCGATCGATCGCGGTCACAAAAGGTGGGAAAATCTGCACGAAATCGCGCGGCGGGAACGTATTTTTTACCGGCAAGCCGATACGTCACGCCAAAGACATCGAGCGGAAAAGCGTTTTTAAGCTACCGAGTAAACGACAAACAAATAGAATTCGATTTGCAAAAAACAGCGGACGTTTATTTCTGCGGTAGCCCATTTACATCCCCGTCGCACCGCGCGGTCGGGCTCCTCTGGATAAAAAAAAGTCTGCGCTTTGAGGAATCGCTCTTCGGCTCAGAACGCATCGTTCAGAGACGACAGACACGGGAAAGAAACCGCGTGAAAAACAGGCCGCACACGTTTTCCCCCCAACTGTGAGCGATAGCCGCGATATGGAGGCGCGCTGCTGCTGTATGTATGTATGGGGCGACATAGCTCAGGAGGTAAGACCGATTGTCTGGCAGTCGGAGGGGTTGCCGGTTCAAACCCCGCCCTGGGCGTGTCGAAGTGTCCTTGAGCAAGACACCTAACCCCTAACCCCTAACCCCTAACTGCTCTGGCGAGTGAGAGGCATCAACTGTAAAGCGCTTTGGATAAAAGCGCTATATAAATGCAGTCCATTTACCATTTACCATATAGACGAGTGTTCGCAAAAACGGCAAAGCCGGATTACGTTTCAAACACGCCGCGTCGCCGCGAGCGAGTCGGTTAGCGAGCCGGTTAGCTGCGTATTACCGCTCCCCGCAGGTCGCCCTCCAGTCCTTGGCTCTGTTTCGTGCGGTTCTGATTCAAAGGCCGGTGGACAAATGAAACAGCAACTTTAACGGGTGTGTAAGGAGCCCGCGATGGGAACGGTTAGCAGATGTGACTGGGAGATGGTCTATAGGGCCTGGTGGGTTACGCCCAAACACCAAAAACGCAGCTCAGTTTCGATTGGAATGTCAAACCAGGCCCCCCGGCACACACTGCAGCCATTCAGAGCGAAAGGCTCCTGCGCAGATCGAAACAAAGACTAATTAACAAGAAAAAAAGAAAAGAAAGAAACAAAGATAAAAGAGATAAACAAAAAGATAAAAAAGGGGTAAAAACAAACATACAACCCCCCGTCCCCAACCCTACTGCATCCTAGTCTACCCCAAGATAAATCTAATAAGGGACGTGGTACGTAGAATTACTCTGAAACGCACTTGCTCCTTATCCAATTCAAACATCCACAAAGAGAATTAGCGTGTTTAAAATGAAGAGGTTAAGAGGACGGTAAGCCTGAGAGGAGAGTCTGACTGAGACGGCTGAAGACGGGAGCGCGTTCTGGCGGAAGCCCGTCTCCACGCGGATGAACCGTGACCTATTCACAGGAACAATTTGCAAAGATCTGTCACGTCCTGACGGGAACGCTAAGCACATTAATTAACGACCCTGTCATTTTTTTCCCCCCTTTTAGTTATAAAAAGGAACGGGAGAGAGGGAAGGAAACAGACAGAGGGAAGGAGGGAGTGTGAGAGAGAAGGAAAGAAGTGGAGAGAAAGAAAGAGAGAGGGATAGAGGGAGTGTGTGTGTGTGTGAGAGAGAGGGAGAGAGAGAGAGAGAGCGGGAAGGTGGTAGAGAGAGAGAAAAACAGAGAGAGAAAGAGAGAGAGAGAGAGGGAGAGTGTCAAACAGGGGATTTGCCATAGCCAGGGATTAGATGAAGGGAAGCCTTTGATGGTTTCAATTATTACTGCGAGTTTATGAAGGAAAAGGGGGACAAACATCAAAGAGCGCAGGCGATTAACGATCCCCCCAAAAATTCGAGGGGGGGGGGGGGGTGCAGGCTAATCTTTAAGGTGACACCAAACATCTCGCTGGATCGCGTGGTTGCAGAGCCGGGCTTGTCCGGGCTGAGCCGGTGGGTTATTTAGCCGTGATACCTTCAATCCCGTCTGTCGCGATCCGGAATGATGGAGGAAATGGAGGCGCAATCCGCTCTCTCTCTCTCTGTACCTCTTTCCCGCCACGTCACGCTATGGATTGGGCGAGCTGCTACGCAGTGGGACTGCGCGCTGCGGAGATGGGGCGTTTCCCTGCGTTTCAAACGTCTCCTTAAAAAGCAGTCGTTCACGGGAGGGGAGGCTGGGGCGTTGATGCATATTTTATGTGTTTTCCCATTATTTTTCAATTTCTCCAATCCCCCCCCCCCCCCATTTTGTCTTTGTAAAAAGATGAGATGATACATAATAACCTACTGCTCTCTAAGGGGCAAAATTGCGAATATAGTTTACGCAAATACAATAGCTATGCCTCAGACTGAGCGTAACTGTGAATTTGAACTATTTCAAAATAAATATATATTTCATTATATAAATACATTTGAAAAATAATATTTTAAGTATTGTTTAGTTTATTTGACTTATAAGGAAGATTATATGTGTGTGTGTGTGTGTGTGTGTAAAGTTTTAAAACAATACCCACATGACAAATGACTCCTGTCTTGATAGCACGTGTGTGGTTTTTGAAATCGAGTTTATTAGAGCATAAAGAAAGCCCAGTGTAATTTATCCTCCTCTATCAAGAACAGTTCAATAATTTGTGCACCGGTTTTGAAAAAAGGTCATCTTTTCTTCTTGTTGAATTTATCATAATGATTTAAATAAAAGCACACGTGTGCCATATATGATGCCTGTCTATAAAACTACAGCAGCCAAAACTAAACATGCATGGCATTAATCAGTTGAATGAACATAGAGACAAACATAGTGATCATTGTAGTACTTGTGGTGCTCCTGTATTAAATCATGTATATGTTTGCAGTATAATATTATATAGTGTTTTTGTTTTTGCTGTATTTTAATATTTCCCTGCCCAGGGAAATTAACTTTGCAGCTAAGTGGTATGGGTTTTGAGTTGTGTATGCCCTCCCTAAGTAAACAAAAACGATAAAACAAGCATCCCTTGGAACATTACCTTTTTTGCTATCAGTGAATTAAGTTGTTTTGGTGAGCATAAACCATATTCAGTTTGATGCTTTTGAAAATATCCTCCAGTATTTTAAGTTGGTCCCATAAGATACGAAATACAAAAAAAATATGATTAGCGATTGGCAAAAAAAAAAAAATCTTTTTGCTTTGTTTTCTTACATACAAATGTCCACCTAGATCATAGATGGATTAAAAAAAAAAATCAAACATAAATTTAATCAGGCAAGTTTTTGTTACACGTGATTGCCCATGAAAGTTTTTTGAAATTTTTGATGGGACGAAACAGTTTTTAAATTATATTACACAAATGCGGAAAATTTTGCAGAAATTCAAAAGCTGAATATTAATAAAAATGCAGTTGACAGGAAGCAAATAACAACAACAACAACAACCACAAAACACAAGCCTTCAACGTATTAAAAGAATGCTGTTTGGCTTTATTTATTTGGAATCAAGCAGTCAGGCCTGCCAGCACACTTCACCTAAAGTTATGGACATAAGTGGATTTAATTAAGGATAGCGCAAGGCACTACTGAGCAGACAGCAAAGGCGAAGGTTTGTGAAAATGTGTGTATCGCATGCGTTTGCTGTTTTCAAATGCCTCTCAGGTAAGTGCTACAGTGTACACGGAACTAAAAAGTAAAAATTTATTTTTTACACTTGACGTAAAATAATGTAAGGTTTGAACCATTTTCAGGAGAACCAGAAATGTTATGACTACTACAACAAGACAGGGCATGAAACATGGGATAAAACCAGAATGCATTTAATGCTAATGTTATAAGACTCTTACCAAATATCTGATGATTTAATACAGCATGGATACAGCAAGCAGATCGAACCTGTGGTACTTTGACCTGAATTTCTTTGCAGTTCCGGATTTAGCAAGCGAACAGGTATGGTTCGTCTCTGAAGGCAGAAGAGAAGTCAAAGGGAAGATCTCATGTGCGCGTTTAGTGGACTTGCGTCCGTGCCGAGCTCTGCTGCAGATACAATCAGAAGAAAGAATTATTTTTTATTTATTTTTTTGCTAAATAAAGATTCAAAATCAGCCGCAAATCAACTCGTAGATTGAACGCTGTGAGGACGTGCGATGTGGAGCACCGGGGAGATGCACTGTGAGGATGACCTCATCTGCACGAGGGATTAGCAGACAGTGAAACTGTGGGGGGGGGTGGGGGGATAAAAGAGGAGTCGGAAGCTACCCCCCTGACACTGACAAACGGGCGGGACCCGTGGACGTTAGCGCCGATCTCCGGAACGACGCCTGCCCCGGCTAGCGCCCTCGCCGCGATTCGGGGAGATCTAGCCGTCCGCCGCTTCCCTGAGTAACGAGAGCTGAGGAGTAATTAGCCGAGCGAATCGGAATGGCAGCCTATTTCTCACACCGTAAAAAAAAAAAAAATCTACATTTTTTTGTGATTTTCAGAGCCTTTAAAGTAATGGTCATTGGCATGGAATTCATGAAGGTTTTATTTTTCCCCGCCTTTAAAACCCCCGAGTTGTAGCAGAGAGAAATTAGAAATGTCCTTTTTGGGTGTACAAAAAAAGTGGGCTAAGTTCCTTAGAGTTTGATTAGTATGGATGTCACATTTTGAGCATTTTGGGTTACCTAAAGCCTTTGAGTATTCAGTATATGTATAATCGAGCCATGGCAGATAAGGATTTCTGAAGGGAAGAATCCTAACAAGTATAAAAGTGTATTCAGGTGAGTGTATACATGGCCTACATCTTCATACGTCATTCAGTGTAACACTTTTCAGTGCATTATGCAAAGACAAAATTGATCAAACATAAATGTATTTGACTGGCTGAACTGTATACCAACTGTATACCATTGCACCAAGTTTTAATTAAATCACTGTAAAAATAATTTAATGCTGTGCCTTTCACAAGGCCTATCTTAATTTTTGATTATATTCTACTACAACATCCTGCATAGAACTGAAAATAGCTTGAAATTGAGAAGAAAATGTTTTTTTTTGTAGATTGATGTTCAGTACTTCTGAGTCAATAAACAGCATAACTGTATTTTAGAACATATTTGTTACACCAAGTGACATATGGTGGGAGCCTACAGCACTGCCATTAAATTTTTTAGTCAGATAAAACACACACAGAAACACACACGCCACGCACGTGCGCGCACACACACACACACACAGACACGCTTTCTACGATTCTATGAGCAATTTAAGAGTATCACCGTAATGCAAATTCTGGAGGTCACAAGAGTACTACGAGGCCCTGTTAAACCACACACACACGCACACGCACACACACATACCACGCACACACGCACACACACACACACACATACCACGCACACACGCACACACACACACACACATACCACACACACACGCACACACACACACACACATACCACGCACACACGCACACACACACACACACACACACACACACATACCACGCACACACGCACACACACACACACATACCACGCACACACGCACACACACACACACACACACATACTACGCACACATACTACGCACACACGCACACACACATTTTATGATTCTAGGAGCAATTTAAGAAAACTACGGTAATGCTAATTATGGTGGTCACAAGAGTATTATGAGGTCCTGTTAAACTACACACACACACACACACACACACACACACTATGATTCTAGGAAAAATTTAAGAGTACTATCGTAATGCAAATTCTGGAGGTCACAGGAGTACTACAAGATCCTGTTAAACACACTGTTACACAGTGTTTCCGTTCACAGTATGATCTTTAGGGTAGAATGCCTAGGCCTCATTACTGAGGGGTTCCCCTTTTGAATGGCGTGAGGGATCTTTCTTCAATCAAGGAACTTAGTCACAGGCAGGACATGAGACACACAGAGGTCCACATGTACTGAATAGTCGCCCCTAATAACACTTCAAGATTAACTAGCGTGTACACACACACATGCACACACGTGCGCCTTTTCAGAACCGAACAGAACATTTTCCAAAAAAAAAAAAGAAACCAGTATAGACATTATTTCAACAAGGCAAACAGAAGTTATCCTGGATTTCTCTTTAGACCCAATCAATGATATAACAGCTCAATCCATCCTTATCTATACCTCCCACAAGCAACGCTAATGATTTTTTTTTTTCCAGTGATGAGATCGAAGACATTTGAAATTAAATTCTAAATGTGGTACACTTAGGTGCCTGCAGATATATGGGGGGAAAAAAAAACTATTTAATTTGAGTACTCCTTTAGTCCCATTTCGTTACACATGCTAGCGTAGGTAGTCATTAATAATTTATGGAGTGAAACCCCCTTCCTCAGTAGGAGGGTGGCTGCTTGAACCCAGAGCGGCACCCGTGCTAACGTGCTAACCTTGCAGAGCACACGTGCTAACGTTTCTACTCCGCTACAGCGGCACGTGGGAGGGAACGTTGACAATTAATTTTTTCGTTGTTGATGCAGAGCACTCACTCTGCCATGGCAGAGGTGGTGATTAAGGGAGGGGCGGGGGGGGGCATGGGGGGGGGGGTGACGACGTATGCCCCCCCCACCAGTGGCTGCAGGTGATTGAAAATCTCCCTCCCTGGTCGGCAATAGCGATCTGAACCCCCAAGGACCCCACCCCCCCACCCCACCCTCCGGTTCACAATTACAGATCAACCACCCAACGGCTCCACAATGGCTTCCCTGTCAAACTCCACCTACGTGCCAGAGCGCCATGGAAGATACGAACTTCCATTGGCCAGCACACCTCATTATGCACAGGCCCCACGACACTACCGCGATTCCTAACATGGGGGAATAGCTTATAGCTACATTTACAAGTTAGCTTGTGCCATTAAGCAAAAGTAACCGTGAGTGTGAGACTGGGTCACTTGTTGCACTTTAAAACATTCCCAAAAAAAAAAACGCAACCCGCCATTTTTTTTTTTTTCAAGCAATTTTGTGGGGAAAAAAAAAAACAAGCCTCAAAAGTTGCATATCAAAAGCCTGGCCGCCTGGAAACACTGCTCACCAACCCTGTGCAGTCTGTGTTGTGGAATGCTCCAATCAATCTATTTGATAAGGTATTTAGTGATAGGACAGCGCCATGTATCTCTGCACTGGCTGGCAATTATCCTCATTGTTCAGCCCATCCTTCACTTATTAAGACAAGTGTAGCCGGGGCCTGGATGATCCTGGATAATCACTAAACTGTGCACGGGAGGGGGGTGGGGTGGGGGGGGGAGGTGGACAAAAAATGAGCAATTGCATTTAATGGTGACTCAAAGTTAAGAATGAATGTTGTGTCCACGCTTGACTTATTTATTACATATATTCATGTATGCTGCAAATTATGCAAAGCTATAAAAGTGAAATTTCCCCAGACACATAATCTCTGTTATGATTACTGCATTTAATTGCTGCGATTGCAGTTATATTAACCAGATATTCTTCAAATTGATCGACCCCTTTCCTTTTTGAAAGACGTCGTTGCAACTCCCGCAGTTATGTACCTATAGGTTTAACTAAAGCCAGCCAAAGAAGTTGTGGTTAAATTGAACACTGCCTTTCTTATTTAGATATAATTAGCTGTCGTGCAGCTGAGCATCTGCCAGCTCATTGCCGTTGGCATGCTTGAACTCTTTGGATGTTAAGAGGCAACTGGTGACCGTGGAAGAGCCAAAATGGTCTCCGTGTAACACTGCACTGTCTCAATTTGAAAGCGCACAAAATGTGAATTTGTACCACTGCCCATTGAAAGCTGTAATTTTTTTTTTTTTTTGAATACTTCAAAAACACTATTCAGTTTTTCTTCTTTAAACTGGGACTTGCAGGCAATCATACATTTTAATCGGAAACACTTGCCTCCAGGGGGGGTCAGAGCTGAGTAATACTTCAAATGAGGAGAACCAAACACTTCTCACTTACCAGTTCTCAAATTTTCTCGGTATGATGCTGATCACAGTTCTTTTTTTCTAAAAATAAACTAGGACAACCAGCATGCCGCATTTTCATTCTCTTATTCGCCGTTCTGTTTTTTCCTCCTCCTTTACAATTCTCCCCTCTCTCTTCGCGAATGGCTATTTTATTTGTTCTGTGGTTATTCGATTCGGGTTTTTGTAGCGTAGCAAATATTGTTTAACTCGCGTCACTGCGAACCTGAACTTTTTAGACGCACAGTTCAAAATCAAAAGCTTCCAAAATTAGTCCCGCCAAACAACAGACACTCTTGTTTTCGTTGCAATCACAAATCAAAACTTTCTCAAACCACTTCGCGCAAAACTCCACGTTTAGCACAATTTTCATAATGAAGTGTTCCGTGCTCACGCGGACGACCTCTGTGTCCGACTGATCAGCGGTTCAATTCATTCGCCTCACCTGAGCACACAATTTTCATAATTTAGCAATCAGCTGTAAGAACCTTATAATTAACATTTTAAATTTTTTGGAAGAAAATTATTTCTTAAAATTTCTGCACTTGTTACTTGATTCAGGCTACACTGCTTTTTTAAATAGTTTTTCTTCTTCTGTTGGATAGTGAAATACTGTCTATCTGAGTCATACTTTTTCTTTTGTGAGGTTGACATAGCATGGCCTGTCACTGTAAAGTCCTCTGACAATTCGGGAGAAAGACGGCGTTTATTGCCATCCCAGTTCTCAGCGGGACTCTGCAGCCATTGTGTCTGAGGAGTTGAGTTGAGTTTTTCTGCAGTTGGCACAAGAAGGCTAGACACCGGACATAAAACACGGCCCTAACAATGCGATGCGTGCAGCCCAAGGGACTGATTTTTTTTTTTTTTTACTGTGCATCGGGAACACCGTTATACCCAAAAACCCAGTGTGTTTGCAGGGTTCCCCCAACGTCCTGGCCCGAACATGAACCTGGTCACCCGATCTTCTCCCCAAGTTTAATCAACATTCTAGAATCTTCCAGAAATCTGCGGGGAGGAGGAGACAGATTTGATCGTGGAGTTCAGAACGAGTGGGCTTATTAACAAGCACACTGTCATTTCCGATATAAAAACAATGGCAACCGGACTGCGATTTTTCTTCCTTCTATCGTTGATCTCGTGGACGACACCTTCAAAACCCGTTTCGGCATTTCAACAGGCTCTCACGCAGGAGGCGGAAGCCTTCAAAATCAGCGATGCAATCTGTAATCTTAACCAATCTTATGTTCTCATGTCTTTTTTTTAAATCAGTTTTTAAACTCCAATTTTTTTTTCCTCCTCCACAGCATGAACACAACACAAGAAAAAATGCTGGACGTAGAAATGAAAGGAGCCCTCTGTTTTTTTTGTTTCTGCTCACTCACTTCCTTAAAGGTCACATCCTGGAAGGGCTTTGGAGAGTACATACTGTACGCTGAAGTACCATGCTGGCTCATTTCTCCCCGGATGAGGTCACCTACCTCAGGGGTGCGCAGCAAGGGCCGATCCGTTTCGGGATTTCGCGCCAACCGCTGCTCCCAATTATATAATCAGCGCAATCATATCCCGATCTGACATTTTGTATACGCACCAGCTGCAGCCGCAGACCGCGAGTGTGTTCTTCTAAGGATCTCGCTGTGTACTGAAGTACAGGAGTGAACCAGCGTAGTTTATAGAGCTGTCAGAAAAAATTAAACTTAAGGTAATTGGTTGGAACAAAAACCAGCACGTGGACCGACCTGAAGTCCTGGGGGGGGGGGGGGGGGGGGGGGGGGGGGGGCTAGTCTGCCTGCTGGGTTTTGTTCCAACCATATTTTCGCTCCTGTACTTGAGCACAGTAAAGTCTTTAGGACACACTCGCAGTCTGTGACTCTAGCTGGTGCGTACACAAATGACAGATCGAGATATGATTGCGCTAATTATATAATTGAGAGCAGCGGTTGGCACAAAATCCAGAAACGGATCGGCTTTTGTTGTGCACCCTTTCCCTGTACTTACCCTACCCGGGGCGGACAAGGAGGGCCGTGTCTGGATTTTATGCCCACTTGTACTCTTAATTATTTAATCAGCCCGATCATTCAGTAATTGATATTTTCATGAAAAAAAACATCTGAATGCTGTTCCTGTGTCCCAACATGACCCAACATTTTATTTTGGTCTAGTCCACAGTTAAACCAGCAGTAGTGTACTGAGGTAATTAGCTAATTTGGCAACCGCAGTTGGTGGCAGTGAAAGCCCGCATACAAAAATGGCCTGGCAGGCAGTGAGATCGCCCACACCTGTCCTTTTATAACGCATGAAATTTGGCAAGACAGGCCTTAAGGCCGAATCTTTGCTAGCCTACTGTCTCAGTCGTTTGTCAGAATAACGGCCGGGAGACTCGGTGTCGGGACGGGACGTGGCTGACTCTGCCCTGTTGGACTGGCGTGGGCCGTCCAGGTCCTCCGTAAAAAAAAAAAAAAAACCCACTACCTAGCTAATCGCCAGCTTTTCGGGGTGTAAACTGTCATCGTCGATGAGACACGTCGTGCCTGTTCTCCGGCTGGTCCTTGTCATCCTGCGGGGGCACGGCGCGCGGCTCGCAGCGTGGCTAACGGTTAATGAGCCACAGGTGAGGGGTAATTAATGAGCCGCAGGTGAGGGGTAATGGAGGTGGGCGCAGGGTCTGGCTTGAAGGGCCGCATTTGCAGGTGCAGATGTCGAAAGTGACGATGCGAGACCGCAGAACGGCTGCCGATTTGAAATGCGACGCGGCTCCCGCTGTCGTTAAGATTACAGAGCAGAGACCGTGATGGATCTAGGCTCCTTTTAGCCACCCCTCTTCTCCCTTCTCTAGCGTGGTCTTAACACTTTAGTTCTAGATCTGTGGTCATGTCAGTTAGAATATGGCCCCGTTTACACTCACGTCTGATACAGTTGACAAATCGGATTTCTTTATACCAAAATATATGAGATTGTCTGTTAACTACATCGCTTGACTGATTCTGGGCATTTGTATCAATGGTAACCAACCCTGTTCCTGGAGATCTATCTAATAATGCACACCTCATTCAAAGGCAAGGGGTCTTGTTCAGCTGTTAATTATTGGAGTCAAGTCTGCCAAATCAGGATTGAAATGAAGACATACAGGATGGTAGATCTCCAGGAACAGGGTTGGTTACCTCGGG
This sequence comes from Anguilla anguilla, assembly GCF_013347855.1. Classification (NCBI taxonomy): domain Eukaryota; kingdom Metazoa; phylum Chordata; class Actinopteri; order Anguilliformes; family Anguillidae; genus Anguilla; species Anguilla anguilla. The sequence continues at coordinate 4,443,425 of NC_049211.1, forward strand.
TTTAGTTGGGTATTTCTCCTGGTTGTTGAGCTCAAGTGTTACATCTCACCAAGGGGTGGGCAGTTCCAGTCCTGCAGTGCCAGTGTGTGTGCAGGTTTTTGTTTCTGCCAGTTACCCTAGCTAAATTAGCTATCTGACTGGATGCACCAACACTGGTTCACTCATAAATTAGATCACAGTAAAACTTTTCATATTGGGACACAAGAACAGTCTTCACCTGTCACTCATGTACTTATGACAAAATGTTGCTAAGATGTCAGATGGCATATATGTTAGGGCTAGTTAAGTAATTAAGCAAGTAAGGAGCAGGCACAGGTGCCGCCATTGCCCACCTGATCTGTCCTGACGACCAGGGGCATGCCCCCCCCCCCCTCCCCCCCTCCCCCCCCAGCTGCTATCCGTACCCACCCCCATTACGTTCTTGTGTTCACAGTCTGTGACAGTATATGCCACTATAATTTCTGTGACAGAAGATGGCGCGTGTTGGAGTATTTACATTCACATCCCGTACCAGCGGAACCTGACCCAGACAACCTTCAGTTGCGATTCACGTCAAATTTTGGAGAAATTGATCCATACACCGTCTCTTGCGTTTAGACCGCAATCGCCAAATGCGACATGTAGTGGACTTGACAAGAAATCAGATTTATTTTGCATGAAAAGACAAGCGTTAACGGGGCCTACGTATTGCTTGCAGTGCAGCGGGTTCTAAAACCTCTTGTTATGCAGTTATGGATAATGTATGTATGAAATGTATTGCTGCTATAATTACATCACTTCAATGCACTTACGTCCAGTTAGGTGCCCTGGCCCAGCTCACTAGTGTTAAATGTATATAGAATAAAATAAAATAAACAGAAAAAATGGAAAACCATGGCAACAGTGAGAGACATTGCAATGCATCACTGCGGCAGACAGATACTAATTTCCTGTGAGACCTTTTCAGCGTCGGATAACCATTTATTTATCAGCCCGTAAAGTTATTTCGTCACAGGTCACTAGCCCCCCGGGGCCTTCCGTTGCCGCCGATTCATAGGGGCCCCCCGCCTGATTTTTTGGGGCCAAAGTGAATTGGAAGACCGTCTGGCTCTGTACGTCTATCTCCATTACCATCTGCTCTCTGCAAATTCAGTTAAATTTACAATTACAATAGCATTACAGCTCAGACCATGTGACACCCCCCCCCCCACACTGTACAACCGGGTGAAAGGTACTCAGGATTGCATTGGGCTCGGAAACGAAACCCAGCCGCGACTGAGTAACCGCTCTTCGCTCCGTCTCACAATGTCACATCAAAGGGCACCGTGCTAAAATAATGAATCTTTGATTGACGGCATCTCCTTCGGACGAAACCGAAGGCGCACTTCTTTAAGAGGAGCAGTCGTTTTTGGCGGGAAAGAAAAAAACAGCCTTCTCGTAATTACAGCACGAGTACAGAACTGTGTTAACGCCTGATCTCTGTCTACTGTCAGTGAACGGACTCTTAATTCCACTGCCATTGAGGGCTCCTGACCTCGTTTGTAAGCCACTGGCAATGCAATTAGAAAATTACATATATACTGTATATTCCCATATATACACCTCATGGGTGTGGTGCAATAGAACAAGAAAAAGGAAGAACAAATATAAAAACCCTGCAATGATTTAAGCAGCCTTTGCACGTAATTCTGAGAAGGAGCCGTCAAACAATGAGACCGACAGGGGGGATGAGGGGGGGGGGGGGTGTACGGGGGCGGAGTCAGGGCCCTGGATGGCTTTTAATTTCCCAGAGTGGTTTTAAAGCAGCGACCCCACGCTGGAGGATTGGGATTAAATTGGGCCCGCGGTGACAGAAAGACGCATGCGGGCTTCTCTGAGCCCCATCCATCCTGCGCCCGCCCCTGACAGCTGGGGACGGCCTGCAGTCTCAGCGTGGCTAAGCGAACCAGACGCGCGGAGCAAAAGGACCATTTTTCAAAAGCTCCTCCGTAAAAAATAAATAAATAAATAAATAAAAAATCACATCCACAGGACGCCTCTTCCCCTGATTTGTATAATGGCATTATTGTAACGCAGCTCTCAGTGTGGTCAGTCTCTGCACAGACTTTTTTTTTTTGACATGAGGATTCCAGTCCTCTTCATATTTTTGGGATTGGCGGTTCTAATGAAAGGGTACAAGTCTCGTGGTTTTTTGGTGGAGGTTTAACGTTTGTTGAGGCAGTTAGCGGGGACTGAGCTTGGCGATTTTGGCAGTCTGATCCACACTGGAGGCACACCCCCAAACTCCATCCATCCATTATCTATACTTGCTTATCCTCGGCAGGGACACAAGGGGTGCTGGAGCCTGTCCCAGGGTGAACTGGGCGAGAGGCAGGAATACATCCTGGACACGCCGAAAATCTATCGCAGGGCTCACACACGATTCGCTCACACACTCATACCTATGGGCAATCCGGTTAGCCTACCTGCATGTCTTTGGACTGTGGAAGGAGTACCTGGAGGAAACCCATGTGGACACGGGGAGAACATCCAAACTCCACACAGAAAGGCCCAGGCCTAGATTCGAACCCAGAACCGTCTTGGCTGTGAGGCGACAGTGCTCACATCCAAAAATGAACTGGAGAAACTGTAACTGCGCTCATCGTTCCTCTTCAAAAATTGAGCACAGACTGGTCCGTGGATGAATAATTGAGGGTCATAAATAAGTTATGCTGTTTGAGATCACGATTTAGCTCAGATTCTGAGGAGTGAACATGATGGAGTTAGCGTCTAGTTTCCTTGGCGTCGCGCGGTCATCGGGGAACGTGCTTCTCCCGAGAGCACAGGCAAACCGGGGACAGGTTTGTTCTGAGGTGACGCAAACCCACTTGATTAGGTCTCTCACATTAGGGGGCGACATAGCTCAAGAGGTAGGACCGATTGTCTGGCAGTCGGAGGGTTGCCGGTTCAAACCCCGCCCTGGGCGTGTCAAAGTGTCCTTGAGCAAGACACCTAACCCCTAACCCCTAACTGCTCTGGCGAATGAGAGGCATCAATTGTAAAGCGCTTTGGATAAAAGCGCTATATAAATGCAGTCCATTTAATGGACTTAGTGCGGCCGAGTCACAGGCACTGTAATGGGGGCTAAGTTAGGAACAACTCCGAGAGCCCTGACTGATAGGAGCCCTGTCAGTCAGGGCCCATGTCAATCTTAGAACATTGAATTATCTGGGTTGGGGGTTGGGGGTTGGGGGTTGTGGGGGGGGGGCGCCAATGTGAGGGCAATCTTTTCATGGGGCCCAAAATCCCTGGTGGCACCCCCTGGACACGGGTGGGGCAGTGAGAAGCGCTGTCGCCTCCCAGCAAGAAGGCACCGAGTTCAAATCACGACCGCGGGCCTTTCTAAGTGAAGTTTGAAGATGATCTCTCTGTGTCTGTCTGGGTTTTCCTCTGGGTACTCCAGCTCCCTCCCACAGTCCAACGACATGCAGGTTAGATTAATTGAAGAGGCTAAATACTCCTCGGGGTATGAATGTGGTTGTGAATGGATGGTGTGTGGGCCCTGCGATGGATTGATGACCTGTCCAGGGTGTATTCCTGCACCTTTGGGATGAATGGAAACACTTGACTGCGAGCTAGGCCTTATCATCAGTCTCACTAACGCTCTTGTGGCTGCATGGAAGCGAATCCCCGCAGCCATGTTCCAGAATCTAGCGGAAAGCCTTCCCAGAAGAGTGGAGGCCGTTATAGCAGCAACGGGGGGTCCAACTCCATATTAATGCCCATGGTTTTGGAATAAGATGTTCAACAAGGACATATGGGTGTGATGTTCAGGTATCCACATACTTTCGGCCATGTAGTGTACATCTCAGTCCAACAAAAGAAAAAAAGAAAAAAAATCCACCACTCAACTCATTATATTTCAAGGCCTGGCGTGTGTGACCTTTTCCTGTCTATAATTATACTCTGGAAGGCATACTGTGATCATTCTGATATCTTTGAGAACAAATGAAGCTGTTTCCTCCACCTGGGTTGCTTAGTACGTTCTCTCTAAGAGAGACTCTCTTCTTTCTTTGGCAACAAGTCAAGAAGTTTCTCAGTTCTCAGCCTGTGCTGCAGGTGAAGCCTTCTTCATCTGACAGGACTAAATTTGTGCAAATGAGGAAGCGCCAAGAATAGCTCGAGTACTCCCGGTTCTGGACGCAAAACCAGAAGCCTTTTTAAAAAAGCCAAAAAGCCCCGACGTGGTCCAATCACAGCTCTAGTTTAAGCAGCTGTGGGCGTGCTGTAATAAGGTTCCAGAGAAGTAAAGGCGTGACATTCTCTCAAGTTCCTTGCACTTTTTTGTAAGTTAAATTAAAAGCTTGCTGTGCTCTGACTAAGCGAACGTTGCATTTACCGCAGCGAACTTTCGACCGCTGTCAGAAAAGTAGGGGAGTTTCTCTTGTTCTGTTTCCTTTTTTGAAGACTCACCTCTGTAGACTAGATACCCAGGGCTGTTCTGAGTTTCTCTCTCTCTGTTTCGCTCTCTTTCTCTCTCTCTCTCTGTCTCTCTCTCTCTCTCTCTCTCTCTCTCTCTTCAGATTTAATGCAGTTATGGTAAGAAAAGGAAAGAACATATCAGTTCATTAACTATTCACACGGGTATGGGTTCACATGAGTGAAGTGTGATCTTGTTATCTTGTTAGTTGTTTAGTATTTGCGTGTAGACGTGCGCGTATGTTGACTGTACGTTTGTACGTTGTGGTTACATTGGGTGACTGTGAGTGTGTGCGTGTGTGTAGGTGTGATCGTGTTGAGGGAGTGTGTAAGTCTGTGTGTGAGACAGTGTGTGTGCGAATGAGTGTGTGTGTGTGTATGTATGTTTGTGTGTGAGTGAGGGAGGCACAGAGTGTGTGTGTGTGTGAGTGTGGGACAGTGTGTGTGTGTGTGTGTGTGTGTGTGTCTGAGTGAATGCGTTAGCGCTTGTGTGTGTGTGTATGTGAGTGAGTGAGTGTGTGTGTGTGTGTGTGTGTGAGTGAGTGAGGGACTGAGTGTGATGTGTGTGTGTGTGTGTGTGTGCGCGATGTGTGTGTGTGATGTGTGTGTGTGTGTGTGTGAGTGAGTGTGTGTATGTGTGAGTGAGTGAGGGACAGTGTGTCTGATGTGTGTGTGAGTGTGTGCGATGTGTGTGTGTGTGAGTGAGTGTGTGTATGTGTGTGTGTGAGTGAGTGTGTGTATGTGTGTGAGTGAGTGAGGGACAGTGTGTCTGATGTGTGTGTGAGTGAGTGTGTGTATGTGAGTGTGTGTGAGTGTGTGTGTGTGTGTGTGTATGTGTGTGTGAGTGTGTGTGTGAGCACGTTAGCGCTTGTGTGTGAGTGTGTGTGATGTGTGTGTGTGTGTGAGTGTGTGTGTGTGAGTGTGTGTGTGTGTGTGAGTGTGTGTGTGAGCACGTTAGCGCTTGTGTGTGTGTGAGTGTGTGAGTGTGTGTGTGTGTGTGTGTGAGTGTGAGTGTGTGTGTGTGTGTGTGAGTGTGTGTGTGTGTATGTGTATGTGTGTGTGATGTGTGTGTGTGTGTGAGTGTGTGTGTGAGCACGTTAGCGCTTGTGTGTGTGTGAGTGTGTGTGTGAGTGTATGTGAGTGTGTGTGTGTGTGAGTGTGTGTGTGAGCACGTTAGCGCTTGTGTGTGTGTGAGTGTGTGTGTGTGAGTGTGTGAGTGTGTGTGAGTGTGTGTGTGTGTGTGAGTGTGTGTGATGTGTGAGTGTGTGTGTGTGTGTGTGTGAGTGTGTGTGATGTGTGTGTGAGTGTGTGTGTATGTGTGTGTGAGTGTGTGTGTGTGTATGTGATGTGAGTGTGTGTGTGTATGTGAGTGTGTGTGATGTGAGTGTGTGTGTGTGAGTGTGTGTGTGAGCACGTTAGCGCTTGTGTGTGCAGTTATTTTGCCGGCGCAGATTTCTTTTCCCCGCAGAATTGAGAGTGCTCTGCTAATGAGCGCCCCCCCGGCTAGCATTACTTATTTATAGGGCCCCCACACCCTGGAGGATCCGGCCTTGCGCTGCCTGTTTTCCCTCTTTCTCTCTAATCCTTCCCTTTTGTCTGGAGGAGCAGCTCTTCCGCTCTCCTTCTCTCACTTTCCCTCCCTCTTTCTCTCTCTCTCTCTCTCTCTCCCTCCCTCCCTCTCTATCCCTCTCTCTCCCTCACTCCCATCTGAGGCTGCACCTCATGTCTGACATAAATATTCATGGCCCTCTTATTTTTCCTCATAAATACCATTGCAGTGGAAATGAAAAAGGGTGCGGCGGTTGGGGGCGGTTGGGGGGTTTGGGGTTGGGGGCCAGGGGGGTGGCGGATGTTGATTTGTGGGCACGGCGAAGCATGGCGGGGTGGCGTCGATGGCGACTCTCGCCCTCCTCCCACAGGCGGGGGCCCAGCCCGAGGGGCCTCGTCCGCGGCATCGCGGCATCGCGGCATCGCAAACACGGAGCGGCTTTCGGCCCTGACCCGGGCGAGCCTAAAAATACGCCTTTCATTTCCCTCCTTTCTCTTCCAGGGCTCACCTCTCTCTCTCTCTCTCTCTCTCTCTCTCTCACTCGGCAAACTGCTGACATTTCCCCACCCACAACCCACGTGGTGCCGAGGCCTAGATGTTCAAACACGTGTGTATCGCAGACAGGAAGTGGAATTTTTACTCGCGAGTGACCGCTTCCTCCGGTTGATGGCGGGCGCCATGCGACGCACGTACGGATGCATTGTCATTCTCGTTTAAACTACACCCTCCCATACCCCCCCCCTCTTGCCCCCCCCACTATAAGACTTGGTATACAGTACATTCACCACCAGTTTAAGTGGTGAATGTACTGTATACCCCTTCGCACCATTAGGTCAACCCTCTGGAAGTTGAAAGCTTGCTCACTTATTCTGCACTTGGACGTACTCGTGTCCCATTCGTTGACGGGGAAGCCTAAAAAGTTAAGGCATCACCTCTGAACTCTGAACTTTGAACTTCCGCCCACTCATATTTTGTTCTGCAGATGCACGCGTCTTATTCTGCAGAATGTTTTATTTGTTTTCCCTCCCGTGAGGAAAACGGCGGCGTCGCGTTCCCAGGCGTTTTTATAGCGCAAGAAAACAGAAGACCTGAATCAGAAAAGATGAGCGTGTCGACTGCGGTGCTCAAATCTGCCTCCATCGCCTCTTTGCAACAAACTACGACGGCGATATTTGCGTCTTGGGGATTTCTCCACCGTTTGCGACCTTGTAACCCCTCTGACCTGTGATTGTGGTGGGGAGAGGAAGGGGGGGAATGGAGGCGGGGGTGGGGCAATAAAAATTTGGGAAGAGTAAAAGCTATCATTTGGGATAAACAACTGCGAAATTGTGAAGCACTTAATGAACCATTTAATGAGCTAAGCCATCGCACGCTGCTATCAATGATTGCCTAATTTGAACTAATGTGAACACGTTCGGGTGCACACAGGACAGCGCGGTGATTCCTTTTCAAAAAAATTATTTTTCGCCACTGAAGATTGACTCGTACCGCCTAAGTTGCTCGTAACTGTTATTGACATTCGGGTGCCCTTCTCATTCCCTGTGACACCTCTGTCTTCTAAAAATCACTCATAAAATATTTAATAAACCGCTGATCCGTGCAAGCCGTTTTAAACCGATCGTGATAATCTTATGTGAGACCCACAGCAAGGCTTCATATAAGCATTGAAAATGTTTTTCTTTTTTGTTTGTTTGTTTGTTTAATCAACCTTCAGTAAAAAAATAGCATATCACTTGCGTTACAATGTTGATGGTAATTTCCTCAAGATGCACATTATCATATTATCGAATCCAAGATGGCAGCATATCAGCCTTTGTCTGAGTTTGCAGTCCAGTGTTTGTAAGTGTTTTGTAAATTTGTAAGTTAATTGTACTCATTTATCACACCAATTATTTTTAAATTATAGGCAGAAGAGTAGGTTTTATTTTATTTTTAATATGTTGAAAAGTTTGTCTTGATGCATTATTTTTGGCTTGCTGCCCAAACTTGAAAACAGGACCACCAAACAAGGCCTAGCAAAAGGTCTGCAAAAGAAAAGCTTGTGGATTATATGATTCAAAATGCCAGCGTAAGTGGCATAAGAGTGGCTTCAGCGCCTCTCCCTGGAGTTGTTCTGATCAGCTAGACCACCATCTCCCAGCCCCTGTTCCATGGTCAACATTCTCCATGGCTGCCTACTGATGTTGTCTATGAAGGAAGCTGGCCTGCACATCAGTAGAAGTTTTTTTTCTGGTCAGCTGAATCTTCTTTCTACCTGCACTTCGCGGCTCTTTGTAAGCAACAAGCAATCCTGTCCTCGTGCACCTGGCAACCCACACAGTGTCGCTCTCTGATCAAAGACTATGGCTATCTGGCAACCCGTATAGTGCACGCCACGGCCTGGAAATGCGCTTTGAGCGCATCTGGCAATCCTGGTGTTTGAGCTCACAACACAAATCAGTGGGTCTAAGTACAGTCAAGATGAAAGCTCTCCTGGTAATAATATACTATCTACTCACCGTCCGTAGCGAGCAGAATGTGGCGAGTAGTTCCAATCACGAGCGTTTTTCGCGGATGATCTTCCCTTTGACTGCTACGGACTCACTATTCATTTTGATCATGCCCTGTCTGTCGTCAAGCCAACAAAAAAATTCGGAAATCCTACATCATCTTCATAGTTTGTTGCTTTTGAATGACTACTTTGTTGTATCGAAAGACTCCGTTTTGGATTTTGCGGACAAATTAAATGCCGAAAAAGTGATGTTTAAGCACACTAAACTGAGAAGCTTAATTGTTCTACTGTTGCTTTTATCCGGAAATGTTCAACCAAAGACCGGCCCAGACTTCTAAAAAAAAAAAGTCTAAAATGTTTGGAAACTCCGTCAGATTTTAAAAGTACATCGTGTCTGGGTATAGTACATTTTAATGTTCGTAGTTTAGTTCCGAAAATAGACCTGATGAGGATTTGGGTTGAATCAACGGATGCTGGTATAATTGTGATAGCTGAAACGTGGTTGAGCAAGTCGGTTCCTGATAAAGATATTCATATATATGGCTACAACGTGTTCCGCACTGACAGACCCAAAAGGGGAGGTGGTATAGCTATATATGGTGTAAAGCAATTTCCGCACGAGTGTACTGCTGTCAGAGTCCGCGCGCAAACAATTTGAAATGCTTGCTCTAAGAGTAGAGGTGTCGAAAGACGTCTTCATTACTGTGGTTGGTTGTTACAGACCTCCATCTGCTCCAAGTAATATGCTGTCTTCTTTCACGAAATGCATGGCGAAACTGAACTACAGTGAGGTTGTCATTGTCGGAGATCTAAATTGGGATTGGTTAAAACCGATCTCTGATGATTTAAAGGCTTACTGCGACTCTATGAATTTAACGCAATTAATAAGTGGCCCAACACGTCCAAATCAGAAATGTCCAGAGAAATCGACCCTTATTGATCTTTTCCTGACAAATGTTCCGCACAAATATATTGCAACTGGTATTTTTGTTAATGATCTGAGTGACCACTGTGCCATTGCAGCTATACGCAACACTAAGATCCCTAAAACCAACCCCCGTTTTCTCCAAAAACGTAAGTTTAAACATTTTTCAGAACAATCGTTTTTACACGACCTCCACCATTGTGATTGGAGCAGGATCAGTCTTATTCCAGATGTTGAAATGGCTTGGACTTTCTTTAGGGACAATTTCTTGAAAATCTCAAACAAACATGCTCCTTTTAGAATTTATAGGATTAAAGGTAGGGAAAAACCTTGGTTTTCTGACGAGTTGTCTAAGCAATTACACATGAGAAACCAAGCTTGGGCTACTGCTAGGAGAACAGGTTCAGAGTCAGATTGGCTAATATTTAGGTTTCTGAGGAATAAGTGTACACTTTTAGTTAAGAAGCTAAAATCTGACTACTTTGTATCAACCACAACTAAAAATTTTAACAACCCATTCAAATTTTGGAAAGTAATCAAATCTTTGAGTACAAACTGTAATTATGAACTGCCGTCATGTATTATAAAGGGCGTTGATAAGGTCACTGATAGATCTGAAATGCTCAACTGTTTCAACAAACATTTTGTTAACTCTGGTTTTCTGTTTAAGGCTATATCAGGTAATCAGCCATTTACTGATGCCGTTGTAAATAAGAATGGAACAAAGTTTTTGTTTTTCCCCTTTTTCTCTACCAGAAGTACACAAAGCGCTTAAAGGTATAGACTCAAAAAAAGCAGCTGGTCCTGACAACTTGGATCCTTATCTATTGAAACTTTCTTCTGATTTTATTGCTGAGCCCCTAACGTATCTCTTCAATCTCACTCTTGAATTGAATGTTATCCCCAGTGTATGGAAATCTGCCTTTGTTCTGCCCCTGTTTAAAGGAGGGGAGCCCTCAAATCTAGATAACTACAGGCCTATTTCTAAGCTTTCAATTCTGGCTAAGGTTTTGGGGACACTGGTGTGTGATCAGATCAAGGAATTTTTAAGCAACAACAATATTTTAGCTGAGTGCCAATCAGGTTTTAGAAAACAGCATAGCACTACTATTGCAGCAATTAAAGTGGTTAATGATGTTATCTGTGCGCTGGATAAGAAGCAACACTGTGTCACCCTTTTTATTGACCTGTCAAAGGCATTTGACACTGTTGGTCATGACGTCATGACATCATGCTACAAAGATTAGTCAATATAGGATTTTCTGACCAGGCAGTTTCCTGGTTCATAAGCTACCTCTTAGATAGAACACAGTGCATCCAGTTCGATGGAAAGACATCTGGTGTTTTAACTGTACAGAATGGGGTGCCACAGGGCTCAGTCCTAGGACCTCTTTTATTTACGATTTATTTAAACAATATTGGCAAACACGTGTCAAATGCCAGTTTTCATTTTTATGCAGATGACACAGTCATCTACTCTTATGCAGAAACAGTAAAAAAGGCTTTTGAAGACCTAGTGTGCTTTTAATACCATGCAGGCTCAGCTTTATCAGCTGAAGCTTATTTTAAATGTTGATAAAACCAAGTTGATGCTCTTCACTAGGTCAAAGATAGAGCCGCAGACATTACCTTGTATCATTACCACACAGAATAAACCAATTGAAAGGGTGACAACCTGGGTTTTTTATTAGATGATGGTCTCACTTTTAAGTTTCATATAGATTCCCTTGTAAAAAAGCTTAGGCTTAAGTTGGGTTTTTATTTTAGAAACAAGTCCTGTTTTTCTCTTGAGGTGAGACAGAGGCTAGTCTCAACTGCTTTCTTACCGGTAATAGACAATGGAGACATTTTATATATGCATGCACCTTTAGCGTCATTGCATCGGTTGGACATGGTGTATCATGGGGCACTGAGGTTTGTCACAGATTACAAATTTTTTACACATCACTGTATTCTTTATAGAAGAGTGGGCTGGCCCTCCTTGGCATTACGTAGGCTGTGTCACTGGTATATTTTCATTTACAAGGCCATATTGAAATTGCTTCCATCTTACCTTTGCATGTACATTGCCCAGCAGACTAATGGAAAATACTGACTTTGCTCACAAAACAGTGTTTTATTGTCTGTGCCAAAGGTTCGTACTGAGGCTGGCAAAAAAGCATTCCAGTTCTCAGCTCCTTCTGCGTGGAATGAGCTCCAGAAAGAACTTAATTTACAGGAGCTTTTATCATTAAATGATTTAAAAAAAGGCTTAAGGTTATGGAGGAAAGTGAAACTTGTAATTGTTTTGACCCTTAGTTGCACTACAGATTACTCATGTTAACCAGATTGTGAAACTTTGAACATTGCTGTTTGTCTGCTTTCATAATATGTTAAATGTTGAAATTTTGTCTGTAATCGACTGCTGCTTTCTTGGCCAGGTCTCTCTTGAAAAAGAGATTTCTAATCTCAGTGAGACTAACCTGGTTAAATAAAGGTTAAATAAATAAAAATAAAATAAAAATCACCTCTTTCCTGTTAGCGTAGGCTATTAGCACCACCTCTTAGCTGGGTAAATGGACGCATAACTACCAGAGTAGTTCGTGTAGACATTTGTATGTTGAACTGTTTCTGAAAGCCACTGAATAAAGGAACAACCTAAGATGTAGTGCCGGAACATGAGAACTTGACAATTTATTAAATTGGCTTATAGATTCATATCACTTTTATTTTGTTGCCATTGAAATCAAGGGTATGGTTGCTATGGTTTCTGCTAAAACAAGAGGGTTGAATGTAGAGGTGGAAAGTCCAGGCGTCAGAAAGGAAGAGTCCTGCCGTGTGTTTCTACCACCCATGAACTCAGCAAGCTGATTTCACCAATTAATTCCACCTCCTCGGTGAAGAATTGTGCGGATTAGCAAATCTAGGTGCTTGGAGCAGAATACCTGGATTTTGCACCTCTGGGTGGAAGAGATCGGCATCATTCTTCTGTTACCTCAGAGTAGAGGTTTCCAAACCGCTCCTCAGGTACCCGCAGGTGGATACAGGTGTTAGATGTGTCACAAGCGCACCTGATACAACTAGCAAAGCACTTACTTGTCCTATCAGGCGTCCTCCAGATGGCACACATCAAATAACTAGATCCAGTGTTGTCCAACTAGTGTCCGGTCTTATCTGAAAGGGGCTGGTGTGGCTGCAGGTTTTTTTGTTTTAGCCCAGCACTATGACACCTCGCTCAACTAAGGAACTAAATCATGGTCTTCAGTCCAGACCCTGATAAGTAGAATCAGAATCATATAGAGTCTTATAGCTGGGTTCAGACAAAAACCTACACCCCCACATTGGCCTCTTTTAGATAAGATTGGACTCACATTGCGGTTGGGGGGCATCTGAGGACAAGTTTGGGAACCGCTGCCTGAGAGGGTAAATGGGTAAATGAAAATTCAGTGTTTGCAGCCAATTTCTCTGGCCAGTTATGGATTTCTCTAATGTTTTTCCACAGGTTCCGAAAACTCCTAAAATGTCACTGGAGTACATTTTCAACACACTGAACATCTCAAAGAGTGGAGTGGTTCTTAAAAATATTGTTTACCTGTCAACGGGCAGGTAGTCTCTCGTATGCAACCATTAGAAATATTTAGTTTGACATTTCAATACAGGCTGTTATTTTTTAGCTACCACACTGTAGATCATTGAAAAGAATTGAATATGGTAAATATTATTTATTGTAAATAAGAATAAAACTGATGGTTATTGGGCCTACATCTATACTGTAGCTCTCAGGATTGGCAGAGGCGTAGAGGGGGCCATGTCCCAAATTGTCCATAAAAAACATCCATTCATCCATTATCCATCCATCCATCCATCCATTATCTAACCCACTTATTCCAGGTCAGAGTCACGAGGGGTGCTGCAGCCTATTCTAGGATGCATTGGATGAGAGGGAGGAATACACCCTGGACTGGTCGCCAGTCCACTGCAGGGCACGCACACCATTCATAAAAAAACCAAAACATTCATAAGGTAATTTTAATGCTTTTAAAGTTTGTTTTTAGTCTGCTGTTTACATACAGTGCATTTCCAGCAGGTCCTACATCCCTCACAAACACTGGTGACAGATATTGTATCACATTTACATGTTCCTCTTCAGGCTGTGTAATTTAGGTTTTTAAATTATTATTTTAAATGTTTTTTTTTTTATGAGGTGCGCTGTGTCAGAGTGCGCTTGCATCTGGTGAGGAGACGCCAGTGTCCATTTTAGAAATGAAAGAAAACTTTCCGGAGTTCCCTTTAGCTGTCTGGGAGGGTGCTGTAGCTGTCAGCCCAAAAAACATCTGCCTCCATAAAGTTTACCGTCTAATCACAGCTGACGTGTCGGAGGTAATTTTTGCACTGAAGCGAGCCAGCCTCATCGAAAGCAAGCCTGCAAAAAAAAAAAAGCAATTTACCCTTCCAAAGCAACGAGCTCAGCTAAGGAAAAAAAAAGAAAAGGAAAAAGAGGGAGAATAAATTCAGTGTTATTACCAGATCAACATCAGACGAGATGTTTCGGTGCAGTCTAAACAGGGGTGCAGCCGTAAAGCACAGGGGGGGAGGAAAACAAGAACCAAAGCGGGGCTTTCAATTCAGTCCGTCCTGTCAGCACTAATAAAGCTGAAACACCGGAAGCCGAAACGGCTGTGGGGGGAAAACAACCTGTTTTATGCCAGTTTTAGGATGAAAGATTGACATTGGAGATCGCACCATCTATTTATTAACAGGCTCCGGCAGCTTCGGTGAACCTCCATGTTAGTTTTCTGTGACGATATACAGATTGTCCTTCACTCACCGTCTGCTATGTGGACTTGTAACCGAAAGGTCGCAGGTTCGATTCCCGGGTAAGGACACTGCCGTTGTACCCTTGAGCAAGGTACTTAACCGGAATTGCTTCAGTATATATCCAGCTGTATAAATGAATACAATGTAAAATGCTATGTAAAAAAAGCTGTGTAAGTCGCTCTGGATAAGAGCGTCTGCTAAATGCCTGTAATGTAATGTAATGTTATGTAAATGTTCAAAATTCTTATTTAGCTTTTAAAGTCAGCTGAGACGACTGACTCCCTAATTTAATTTTAGGGATTTGAATTAAAACATCACACGTGGATATTTGTGTCTTTCTTGGGACAAATAAAAGCCCAGGTCACTAAAAAATGGTTTCAAATGGAAAGAGCTGTGTTCACAAATCCATACATTATACGTCACTTCTTAAACAGTGGGTATAATTAGCATATCTTGTAGATTCAAAAACATAAACCTTCAGCAATAAAAATTGTCATCGAACTACAATCACCTGATTTCACCTGGAATTGAAGCTCATGTGAGTTAAAGGAAAGCTACACACACATACACACATATATGGGTTACTGTGATTGCAAGTTAATAGGGTTACTGTGATTGCAAGTTAATATCAGTCTTTTTAGAACAGTCTATTTGCCACGATTCTCAGAAATGTGAAAAGAAAGGGGCACTGTAGTAAATGTCTTCACATTTGAGCACCATTAACGGGTTAGATAAGGCTCAGGTATTTAATTAGCAGAAGAGTGATTTCTGAGTCATTGATAATGCCGCATTGACCTTTTACAATAAAGCACTTTCTCCACAGGGAATTCTGAAACCTCAGTAATTAATTTCAAGGTGTTATTGAACCATGCTGATCACAGAGTGCTGGCGTTTGATCAGAGCCAGTGCTTTTTTTCCCATTCTGGCACAATAATTTCCAATCCCCGTGCGAACCAACAGTATAGGCTTTCGATGCGATGATCCAGCGGCGTCAGCGACAGCCCCCAAACCTCAGTCTCGGTTTCATATTGGTGAATCCTGAGTCTGTCCATTGGATCTCACCGATAGTGAGGGAGCAAATGGAAAGACCACCTGACGTACACTACATGGCCAAAAGTATGCGGACACCTGACATCCAACATCTCATCCAACATTATGGGCATTAATATGGAGTTGGTCTACCCTTTGCTGCTATAGTGACCTCCACTCATCTGGGAAGTCTTTATACTAGATGTTGGAGCATTGCTGTAGGGATTTGCATCCATTCAGCCAGAAGAGCAGTTGGCTTTCCAACTGATCCCAAAGGTGTTGGATGGGGTTGGGGTCAGGGCACTGTGCCACTCAAGATCTTCCACCGTTTTCGATAAAACCATTTCTATATGGACCTCGCTGTGTGCCTGGGGGCATTGTCATGATGAAACAGGAAATTTCCTTCCCCAAACTGTTGGGGAAGCACAGAATCGTATAGAATGTGATGTGAATGCTGTAGCATTAAGATTTGCCTTCACTGGAACTGAGGGGCCTAGCCCAAACCATGAAAAACAGCCCCAGACCAAGGGGTGTCCATGGTCTGGGGGACTTTTTGTCATAATGTAGCTTAAGTGTCATGCAAACTTGAATGAATGAATCAGAGCCAATGTGCATGCATTAAGCACACAGCCTTGCCTGGTATGTCTGTGTAGTACAGAGCCAATGGGAGGGCTTGCACAGGGTCCATGCACCTTACGAGATTTAGATGCAACCTTTCAAAGAACTCTCTCTGAAGGAGACCCAAACATTGGATGAAATCCTATTTTTATTCAGAGCGCATAACCTTCTTTCTGTGGCTTAAACTTAGAAGAGGTTACACAGAGCAATGGTACCTTCAGGGCCTGGTTTAATATATAGGAGTGCCTCTCTCTCTGTTCTGTTTGTGGAAAAAGAAAATGCAGTTTTTTTTTTTTTTTCAATTCGAGATTCAATAAACATTTTTACTCTGGCTCTGGCTCGTATTCCAGATGAATACCGCGTTCTCTGTCCCTTCAAGCAAATATTCTAAGAATGGTAATCTCCTCTGGGCCTGTGCAAGTGGAGTGCATCTTTCTCTGTTCCGTTACCAGGGTTACGTTGCACAAAAAAAAAAAGAAAAGTACATTATGGAGACCGGGTCGGCCGCAAAAAGCACAACAAATGCCCCTCATATATAAATACGGGTGGAGGGGGGGAAAATGAATCAGCTGGGGGGTGGGGGGGGGTGCCGACAGAGAGGGTGGGAGCACAGCACCGTTTCATCACACACCGAGAGGGAACTGATCTCAGCGCCATGGCGAGCCAAGTTTTCTGGAGTTGTTTGAGTACTTAAGTCGCTTTCCCACCGCATGGTATCGGCTCAACTCGACTCGACTCTACTCTACTCAACTTTTTTGGTTTTCCATCAGGCAAAGGTTGTGGATAGTACCTGGAACCTGGTACCTTTTTTGGTATCACCTCCGTCGAGGTTCCAAGCGAGCTGAGGCGATACCAAAAGGCGACGTGAAAACCCTGCAGACCACCGATTGGTCAGAGAGAATCGTTTTCATGCGGCGTCGCTATGACGACCAGCTACGTTCACGGGGGGGGTACCATCTGCAGTGGAAAACGAAGTACCTGGTACCAAAAGCGAGTCGAGTCGGGTCGAGCCGGCACCATGCGGTGGACAAGTGGCTTTACTGCGGAACAGGAACAGGAAGCTTGTCGTGTGCGATGATAGCCGAATGACACACCGCGGGTCAATCTTAAGGACAGCGGGGGGTTAAAGATGTCTGAGAGAGAGAGAGAGAGAGAGAGAGAGCGGCTTTTTATCCCTCAACTGTCTGCAATCCTCATTTCCTTTCGAAAACAAACTCGTGGCTCCACAGTTGCTTCCAAAAAATAAATAAATAAATAAAAACAAACTCCTTTGTGGACACCGAGCCTGCATTAGCAAATTCTTGAATATTTATAGGATGTTGGTTTGTTATTTTTGTTCATTCATTCCGTTTGATTGGAGGAACACTGGGAGATGTGTTTACCTGTGTAATGACCCGTTTCTCTGGTTTATCTCGTCGTCGCTCACAGTTCGCAAGTCTGCGGCTGAAAATCTTTCATCTGCTCTAATTAATAAAGTAAATTTGGGAAACTTTTTAAGGCCCTGGCCTGCGGTCGCTCGTTTCTGATCCAGAGATAAACAGAGACAAACCGCTTGAGGACGTTATGAAATAAACCGGCTTGTTTTTAATTCGCCGAGGCAACGGAGAAAGAGCTCGATCCAGTCCATTCCTGCAACAGCCTTCTTCTGATGCGCAGATGCTTGGACCGCAGTACGTGAAGCATTTCATTATAATAACTAAAGTACAGTTGGTGCCGTTGAATTCACACTTCACTGTATATGTAAAAATGAACTATGTTTATATTTGCTCATATGCTTTTTCTGTAGGCTTTGGTGTGGTTTAAGTTCCAAAATAATTTGGAACCCTCTAAAGTTGCCCGTGTTTTGTTCTCTCGTTCGAAATACATAGTTCTGTTTGAAAAGGTCGGTCTCGTTTTGAGCATCCTGGCACCTTTATGGTATCTTGCTGTTGTGGATAGGGGTCGTTATGGGGGGGGGGGGTGGAGGTTAGGGGACCCCAAAAAAATTAGAACATAGGGTTTTCCGGGATGGCCTGGGGTGGTGGGACCCAGTGCAAGACCTTTTCATGGGGCCCCAAAATCCCTGGCGCCCCCCCCCCAGGTTGTTGACACTAGTGAGTCAGTTCATGACTATCCAACATTCTCGATTTCAAAACCTGACCTGTGTTCACGGCATATTCTGATTCAAACAGCTTTGGAATTTCTAGAATAAGCCTCAAATACGTAGAACTGATACATGCCTGTACTTTGAGTTAAATGGCACATTAAAACTTTGATACAAATGTCTTCACTTCAAAATCTAACCTCATTCTCACACCCCTCACCCCCCCACCCCCAACCCCCCCACACCCCCATCAGAGATGAATCCCAGTGGAAAGTGTAAACAAAAGTTTTGGCACATACAGCATCATCCACATATTTTTAATTAGCAAAACAAAAACACCATGCGTGTAATTTTGAACATTAAGTTATAATCCCATCTTTTGAAAACCTCGGACTGAGTCAAAAAAGTGCAAATATATACAAAACACTTCATTGCAGCCAGCGTTCCAAAGGATCAATTACTACAACTCCTTCAAACGAACATACAGACAAACGGAACAAAGAAACAATAATTTAAAAAGAAACATTTTTAACAAATAATTATACAAAATATATTTATATATTTATATATAATTAAGAACTAGGCAGAGCAATCATCCAACCAGTCAAGCAGCCACTCACAAAGTCACTTCCTCTCCGGACACATTGTTAATATAACTCCATATATCTTTGAAATTGTAAACAAGTTTGTTACGATAAAATGGATTCAAACATTTGGGATAAACAAAGCAGAACAGAACTGACGAATAAATAAAATAAAAAATTTCATTTATTTTGAGACGAAAATGATTTTTTTTATTTTAATTTTTTATTTTATTTTTTAACTAGAACACTGACTGAAATGCAGTTATGGACCTAAAACCGACAAATATCTTCTACAGTATCTACTGAGAAACACCACGACTTTGCACCCATTCTTCTCTTCAGTCTCTCTCTCTCGCTCTCTTCTCACAATAACAGGTGCCTATGTTAATGTAGCAGTACATAGCACATTACAATAAAAGACCATAGCGTACAGTGTGGCTCTGAGCTGTCCCCCCCCCACCCCCCCACCCCCACCCCCTGCCCCATGTTCGGCCCCTCCACTGACTGGCTCGACGTATGGCTATGGGCCTCTACTGTGTTTTTTTATTTCATTTATTTTATGTTTTATTTTTAGGCATTCATTTCACTCAAAAACCCCCCGACCGCTTTTTTGTGTTGTTGTGTACGTAGCTCCACAGCCAGCCTCGACGGCAAACTCACTGCTAGCTCTGCGAGCTGACACCGAAACCAAAAGGCGCTAAATCAAATACGATTCGCCGCTCGAGTTTTTCTCTCTTTCCTTTTTATTTATTTATTTGTTTATTTTGTCCAAGGATTTATTATTTTCTCTAATTTCATAAAGTGGTTCAAACCGGAGCTTTGTGATTCCGTCATACACCTGCGGTGCTGACCGAGCAGCTTTTTTCGCTAGCCGGCCCGGCAGTAATTCTGACCGAACCGCCACCCCCCACCCCCCCCTCCCCCGACCACCTCCCCCCTCGCTTGGGGGAGGATTAAACCCCCACCACAGATCCACATGCAAATCAACGGCCCTCATTTCCCCACCAAAATTAACACAAAAAATAACTTTCGGAAACATTACTTCTTTGTAAATTATCCCTGCTGCTTTAAAAAAAAAAAAAAAAAAAAAAAAAAAAAAAAAATTAATTAGTCCGACCGTCTATTTTCGGCAAACACGCTTGTTCCCAGATGCTGCATTAAATAAAGCCAGCGCAGGTTCAAAGACTGTGTGTGTGTGTGTGGATATAACGCACAGTATTTTTATTTCTTTTGCACAGGGAATGTAAAGTAAACACGGCCTTGTGCTGATTTTAATGAGAAACTAAAGCAGGGGGGTGTCCAGTCTTATCCAGACAGGGCCGGGGGCGGGTGCAGGGGCTTTTGTTTCAGTCCAGCACTGAGACACCTGATTCAACTGACGATGGTCTTTCGACCAAGACAGTGATAAGCAGAATCAGGTGCCTTAGTGCTGGGTTAAAACTAAAAAAAAAAACCTGCACCCACACCGGTCCCTTTTCGGATAAGATCGCACACCCCTGAACTAAAGTGTTAACGTGTTAAGAAATGGTGGGGGTTGGGCGGGCCCGAGCCACTGGGGGTTCGAGATGCGCGCCCTACATCTCTAATGATTTAGTTTTAAAGACACAGTATATGTCAGGGTCAGGTGCACTCCTGCCATTGCCCTTGACCATGGCACTGGCCTCAGAGCTGGAGTTGGTCCCCGGGCGCTGCACTGTGGCTGCCCACTGCTCCTATAAGCAACTAGGATGGGTTAAATGCAGGGGACAAAATGACCCCACGGGGTTCAATAAAGTGTATCTGATCTTATCCTGGTTGTTTTAAATTTGCAGACTACCTGTTTGCAAAAATTCCATTGCTTCTAGAAAACCAGGTCTCACGATGGTCTCATTTTTGGTTAAAACAGACATTATTATTATTATTATTATTATTATTAACATATCAATAGCATTATTTTTCAGTATATACTCTTAGAATAGATTATCACTACTATTCAGTCTATGTGTGAGTGAGAGAAGCTTTTAGAGAATTATGGTTTGTCTGCCAGCAGCAGGGTTAAGACACCTTCATAATTGTACAGGACACTAGTAATTTACCCATTAGATAAACCCTGATAGTGTGGGGAAGAAAAACCCCCCACATTTATAGAAAGGACTGCGCTGGCAAAAAGACATTTCATACCTATACGGTTTCCCCCCCCCCCCCAAACAGGCCAACAGTAAACAAATTAAAAAATCTTTCCATTTTACTACCAGTATCCAATGGTGAACCCTGGTTGTAATCAACCTGTAATTACGTGGTGTGGTTACCTCAAACTGCAGATAATTATACGCTATTACAATCAGGTTGCGTTACTTTGGGGGTACAAACGGTAGTGTACTTAATTGTGTATATTATTCACGGCAATGTAACAGAATTATCAGCTTATATTAAGGGCAGCAAAAAAATTAAATGCCGCCATTTAATTTTATGCATCTTTGCTGTCTACTCTTTCTAGTAGTGCATGTAAGGCACAAATCCGGTTCACATGGCCACTGTGATCTGTAGTTTTCTCAATGCTCTCTCAGGACTGTACTCTCTCTCTACCATAAACATATAATTCAACCATGAACTTGCCTACTGGCTGTTACTGGAGGAAAGTGTCGTTAAAAACGGTTGTGTCCCTCGTTTGTGAAATAGCAGAGCGCACTGCTCCTGCAGTTACAGTGTTTCAGCACTAGAGGGCGAGAAGAGTGACATGGCAGTGGCAGCCATTGCACGGTCCTGCCTGTTCCTTGCTCATTTTGTTTAACCCTTTTAAGGTGAGAGGTGCTGATGTCACAATCACTACTGGAAATTGAAAGCCACAGAGTTCTAGGACACGGACACAGAATGTTGAAGGAAAAAAAAAATTCCAAAAAACCTGCACTTGAAAGGGTTAATTTAGCTGACATTTGTAGATGTAAAGAAAAAGAAAAACAGCTGAGCACTAAGCACAGACTAGTCCCCCATTAAATCTTGAGCCCTGTAAATTACACCGTCATTCAGATAATCCTTCTGGTCCTGTTATTCATGTGTTATGCAAAAAAAAAAAAAAAAAGAATTAAAAATTAAAAAGTTCAAGTATGAAATTATGCTCAGCCCCCAGTGGAATTCACTGCTTATTGGAGAAAACAGTGCGCACCTGCGTCTGTTAAAAAAAAATAAATACATAATAAATTAAACAATAAATACTTAATCGTTGGAACAGGGCGGAACTCAGAACCACGCAATTAATGAAAACGGATTTTAAAATATTCCCAGGCTCGCTCGGTTCGCCCCTAATTCCGGTCTGTTTTCCCCTCCTCACACCACCCAGTGTTGAAATGGCGATCGTGGGGGGACCAGTATTACGATCTCCGCTCAGGAGACCATGGTGATACTGGGGAGCACCCCTGCCGTGGAAAGCGTCTGGACCGAACGACGGCACACACACGAAACCGCTCGCGTATTTAATAAAATCGCGGGATAAAACGGGCCTCGGTGTTGCCGGGCGATACTGGCCGGTTTTTTAATATCATTCTGTCGTTATTCTAATGGCGAGAGAGAGAGAGTAATGAATAACCACATCGCTAAGATCCAAATTATCAGCGGGTCAAGCAACTATATTAAAAGTCACCACTCCATTTTTATTAAGAGTGTGGCAATGTAAATGGAACAGCCCCACCAGCTCCCCCCGAACCAATCACAGTGCAGTCGTCATAGTGATGTGCGCTGCGGTTTCACATTTGGCGTGGCTGTAAATTTGAACTCTGAACCCTGACAGGAAAAGGCGAAGTTGTGCTGCCACCTGCTTCAGTGTTTGTGCTTGCTGTCGTGTCACGTGTATGAAGTCCGTCGTTTCCAGGGCGACAGCTCTGCTCAAACAGACTGTGTGTACGCTCAGTAATGCAGCCGGGGGTGTGTTTTCGCCAAACGGACGGGACGGTGAAGATGTGTCGATTGCGGCTAGCTGTCGGAACGGCACTTATTGCTCTCAGTGGACCAGCTCAATTCGGGACGTCCTACATCCTGTCTGCGGCGTGTGTGTGTGTGTGTGTGTGTGCCTGTTTGTGTGTTTCAGTGTGTGAGTGTGTGTGCATACGTGTGTGTGTCTGTATGTGTGTTTCAGTGCCTGTGTGTTTGTGCATGTGTGTCTGTATGTGTGTTGCAGCGTCTGTACGCGTGTTTCAGTTTGAGTGTGTCTGTATGTATGTGGACGTACCTGTATGTGTGTTTCGGCGTGTGTGTGTGTGTGTGTGTGTGTGTGCGCTTTCCACGGCAGGGGTGCAGACGAGCCACGGGCGGGACACCTGTAACCCTCTGCGGATAAAGAGCGGTGCGGAAGGCGGGATAGTGGGCGGGGTCAGGGGGGGACAGCCAGGGGGACTAAGGCCCATTATTCGGGAGGGATTTAAAGATTCCTTCAAGCACGCGACGGAAAAGGCAAGCTCTTCAGGACTCGCTTCCTTCACTCTCCAGAGTCCGTTTTTGGCCCCAAATTCAAGTAAAAAAATAAAATTAAAAGGCGCTTTTGGAGGTAAGAGGGTGTCAGCTGAGCAGCCCCCCCCCCCCCCCCATCATCCACTAACCCACACCTCCCTGCCCACACCTACCCACCCACCCCCGAAATCCCTACCCCCAACCCCCCTCCCCCCGCCCCATCAATGCAGTTCACTCCTCAGGCCACTGGTGATCCTGCAGTTTGGTCTCTTCCGTCCATTCGGTAAGCTTTCCCCAGAACAACCGGGCCCTCCTCCGTTTCCACGACGACAGAGGAGCGCAGGGTTCTCCCCTCTCTGCCTGGGACACCCTCTAGGCAGAGGGTTTCACTCAAACCCGTCCATTATCGCGTCCATTATCATGTCCATTATCGCGTCCATTATCACGTCCAGAACAAAAAACAAAAACAACAACAAAAAAACAAAAAAGTCTCATCTGCTCCCAGGACTTCCGCTGAGAATGTGTCGTTATTTTTTGTGTTTTCCTTCTTTTTTTGTGTGTGTGTGTCTGTTTTTTTTTCTTTCTTTTTTTTTGACTGTCATCTTTATCAATAGCATTGTCATCATTCTTTCACCCAAGACCAAAAACTATTATTTTATCCATGGCACTAGCTTGGCAATTCAGCACAGTTTCCAAGGCAACGGTATGTATGCCTTTCATGGAATGTATCTCATAAGATGCACAGCAGTTTTCCCTCCATACGGTCAGGCAGTTACTAAAGTTTTCTTTTTTTTTTTTTTTGATTCGTTTTTTTTTTTTTTTTTTTTCCATTGGGGAAAAAGCCAGTGTGGAGAATTAAAAATGAAAAAAAAAAAAACGAACAAAAAAATCCCCCCCAAAAAAACATCGGACGGAAATCGTTGCGCGTCGCCGCTGCGGCAGAGACGGCATTGAGGGAGAGCGGGTCGGGTTGGGCCGCGGGGCCCGCGCCGAGGACCCTGGGCTCAGTACGCTGTGCTGTGGTTCTTAGTGTTGATTGTCCAGTGTCTCACATCATCCGCTCATGACCCAGCACAGGCCAGTTCACCAAAAAACCCCGCCCCCTGCCACTAACCCCACCCCCCCAACCCCAAAAACCCTGCCCCCTTCCCCACAAAACCCCGCCCCCCCCCCCCCCCCCCGGCCCCTCTCCTCAGCTGCTGCCTGACATCAGGTTAATGGCTTGTTCCAGTTTGTGTCGCAGTTTGTGTTTGCGGCAGTATCCGTCCCTGTCCAGCGCCGTCAGGATCTGGCGGTGAGAAAAGGAAGGAACAGAGATGTAAGCAGTGTTGGGAAAGGTACTCTGGGAAGTGTAGTTTTACAAACCGCCAATTACTTCACACTGAAAAGGCAGCTGAACTACAAACAAGCAACCCTAAAGAGAAACGTAGCTTGTGGAACTACAATTACGCAAAAATATGTAAATATATAACTACTTTGTAAAAATAAATCAATAAAAAAAAAATGGGGAGAACCAGCAATGTGTGGCGATTGGTTTTTGACCAACTGTCAACTATAGTTGAGCAGAGTGCTTCCCACCAATCGGGATCAGAGGGAAAATAGAGAGAGAACATGGTATTTGATTAAAGGAGTGGGGGAAAAAACAATATTTCAGGGCCAAAAGTAGTTGGTAATTCTCGTAGTTAACCGCGACACAAATTTGAATGTAGTTGAACTACCAGCAAACTACTGCAAAACTCAAACTGCTCGCCAACACTGGACATGCGCTGTCCACCATCGCAGGCCGAACTCAGCCCGTCTGACATCATCTGAATCATCCAGGTATTTAGTGCCGTTAAAAGAAGCTAACAGATAAGGGAAACGCCGAGCTGAAACATCACGGGCCGGGCGCACTTAAGAAACGAGCGCTAATTGAAACATAATTAAAACAGGGCCGAGCCTGTAATCGACACGCCGGCGATCGAGAGGGATCAGGGATCTATACTCGGCCAATTTAAAGACGGCAGAGCTTACGGGAAAACCGTTTTTTTTTACTAAACAGCCATTAAGGAAGAGCAGGCATCAGGGAATTACAGTGATTACACCGAAGCTCAAAATGGCCGCTTGGCACACGCAGTGGCAGTTACGTTCGGCGTATGGTGGCAGTTACGGTTGGCGCACGGTGGCGGATACGCACCTCCTCTTTGTACTTGCTGATGTAGAAGTAGAGCTCGCTGAGGGCACTGAGTGGGTTGAATTCGTTGGCATGGAGACGGGACTGCTCCACCAGATAGGCATCCATATCCTGGTCGCTGATGCTGGGCATCTTGCTGATGTCTCTGTAATACCTGGTGCGTTCGAATAGGCATAAAAAATACATAATGCATTTTAAAAGACAGTCAAAACAGACAAAGACAAAAGCACAAAGCACACCTCAATTCAACAGGAATGCCCAACCCTCTCACTGGAAATCTACCATCCTGTTGGCTTACACCCCAGTCCTAACAAAACACACCTCAGTCAGCAGCTAGAGATCTTAACGAGCTCATAATTAGTAGAATCAGGTGTGCCAAATTAAGAGTTCAAATGAAAACCAACAGAATGGTAGATCTCCTGGACCAGGGTTGGGCAGCCATGCTGTAGACGGTGATACCGCACAGCGTCCCACCTCTCCACCCAGCTCTTGTAGTTGGGGATGTCCTTGGCGTAGAGCAGCTTGTTGGAGGGCGAGTCCTTGCCCAGCCGGTGCTCGGAGGTGGAGCAGGAGTCCATGAAGGTCTGGGCCACCACCGACAGGCAGGCGTCCGTGATGCTGCTCTTGTGGATGTCGAAGACGAACTGCGGGTTCTTGATCACGTTCACCCAGAACCTCAGCGGGAGGCTGGGGGGGAGAGAGAGGGAGGGAGGGAGGGAGGAAGAGAGGGAGAGAGTTAGAGAGAGAGAGGTATATAGAGAGTGGGAGAGGGTGTGAGAGAGAGAGCGAGAGAGAGAGAGAGGGAGGGAGGGAGAGCGAGAGAGAGGGAGAGAGGGAGGGAGGGAGGGAGAGGAGGGAGAGAGAGAGGAAGGGAAGGAGAGAGGGAGAGAGTTAGAGAGAGAGAGGTAGAGGGAGCGAGAGGGAGAGAAAGAGGAGGGAGAGAGAGGGAGGGAGGGAGGGAGAGAGTTAGAGAGGTAGAGGGAGAGAGGGAGGGAGGGATTTAGAGGGAGAGGGAGAGAGATGGAGGGAGGGAGAGAGAGAGAGAAGGAGGGAGAGTTAGAGAGAGAGAGAGAGAGAGAAAGAGAGAGCGAGGAAGAGGGGGAAGAGAGAGAGGGAGAGAGCGACAGAGAGAGAGAGAAGGAGAGAGAGGGAGAGAGCGACAGAGAGAGAGAGAGGGAGTGACAGAGAGAGAGCAAGAGAGACAACAAAAAGACAGTCTCTGTGAGTCCGTGTCTTAACGACACCGTTTGTCTCCGCCCCCTGATGCGGGTGACTCCGCCCCCTCAGGAAGCAGGATGACCCTGTCCTTCGAGTGAACGAGAAAACGTGGGGAACGCGCAGATTGCGCAATCGCACCCCCCACCCCCCTCACCCCCCCGGGGGGTCCGGCGCTCACCAGTTGCTCTTCCAGGTGTGCCGCACGTCGGGGTCGCTGATCTGCCGGCGGTCCGCCTGCTCGTCCAGGAAGTCGAACATGTACTTGATGGCGAGCGGCAGGGCGCTGCCCCGGTGGGCCGTGCTGAAGACCGTCTCGAACAGGTCGTCCACGAACTTCTGCAGCGTGCCCTGCGGCGAGACGGGACGGGGGACGGGGACGGGGGGGGGGGGGTACACCTCTTACGGGGGTGCGTGGGGTCCGAACCACGCCTCTGCTCACTTTGCATTTTTTATTTACATTTACGTTTTTACAGGTCAGATAAGGTACAACTCACAGCCATGTACATCAAGTTTAGTTCGCACAGCAAAGCACTGGCTACGTCAGTAAAGTTATGTCAAGTCAGATTATAAGTGAGGCATGATTACAAGAGATTTGATGAAAGAGCTACAACCTTTACCTTCCTCACTAGCTCACCCTCCTCCTCCTCCCAAATAAGACAGAGGAAAGTGTCGCTAGCGACTAGACAAGTCTTACCTTGGTGGGCAGTAGGACAGTCAGGTAGATCTCCAGATGAGGGGCTTACCTTGGT
Organism: Anguilla anguilla; assembly: GCF_013347855.1. NCBI lineage: Eukaryota > Metazoa > Chordata > Actinopteri > Anguilliformes > Anguillidae > Anguilla > Anguilla anguilla. The sequence continues at coordinate 4,470,497 of NC_049211.1, forward strand.
GGCCAGCAGGCGCGTCAGGTAGATCTCCAGATAAAGGGGCTCACCTTGGTGGCCAGCAGGCGGGTCAGGTAGATCTCGGACACCATCTTGCTGCCGCGGTCGCCCTCGCGCTGGTCGGCGTGCTCGTGGTTCTTGACCAGGTGCCAGAGCTTGGTGCCCGTCTCCTGGTCGGGCGTGATCATGGGGGCACGGGATCGCAGGCTGTCCGGGCTGCTGGACGTCCTCAGGAGGCTCTCTGTGGGGGGGGGGGGGACATGTGACCCCCGGTCAGGGCAGGGGGCATTCCGTGCATTACAGTGCAAGAGCGGGGGAGGGGGTCAATTAGGTAGCTTTAGCTTCAAGCTATTATTATTGTTATTTTTATCAAAATATTATTCCAGAGCGGTCCTCTCCAATTTATAAAAAGCATCTTAATTCATCTTAATTGCCACCGTGACCCTGACTTGGACTAAGCGGTTAGAGAATGGATGGATGGATCTTAATTCGTATTGGTATGCAATGATGAATATGCTTCTACCGTGGATCTAAAAAGCCATCAGTGTGTGGACTGCATAAGATCCCCGACACTGAAGAATAACATTACATTACATTCATTTGGCAGACGCTTTTATCCAAAGCGACGTACAAAAAAAAGTGCATTTCATGGTCGTAGACAACTGCTGAACACGGGTTCAGTAAGGTACAATTACTTATTTTGTACAGCTATTTCTAGCCGAGAACAATGAACACTATTCTGGCCTAACATCTGCAAAGCCAACTAGGCAGAAGAATAAGCTACAGTATTAGGACAAATACAAAATTACCAAGAAGTGCAGGGATGGGGCAACATGTAACAAGTGGCAGGAAAAAGGGTTTTTTTTTAAATTATTTTTTATTTTTTATTATTATAAAAGAGTGAAATATACAGCGTGGTGGTAGTTAGTCTAGGTATAGTCTTCAGGCCACGGCGGAAGATGGGTAGTGAGGGAGAGTCTTAACTACTGCTTGTATTTTTTCCATAGACTGCGTTGTTGCCGTTCTCGTTGTTTAGTGTTAATCAGTTTAACCTTCAGGGTCCAAGTTGAACTATGCGGTTGTTCCCTGCACTTGGACCGGTACTTCTCTCCAGGGGTTTCGTCATACTTGTTCCTGGTTATGGTTATACACTTTGTTGTATGTCACTCTGGATAAGAGCGTCTGCCAAATGCCTGTAATGTAATGTAATGGGAGGTTCGGAGAGGGACGGGGAGTTCATTCCACCACTGAGAACAACATGTCATTTTAGCGACCTCATTTTAACAACACGTCGTTCTTTTAGGTGTGATCGTCTCAGATAATTTCGCATTGCGGATCGCGTTACATGCGAAACGGAGACACACACACGCGCGCGTTCCTGCTCTATACTCATGATCCGTGTGTGTGTGTGGCAGAGGCGAGATCACGCATTGGCGGGTACGAGCCGCCGCGCTGCCATGGAGACGAAAAGGGGGCGTGTTCCTCACCGTAGCGGCTGAGGGAGCGGGTGAAGGTGAAGGAGTTGGCGATGTTGTAGGCCGAGACCTGCTTCTGGACCAGGGCCACCAGGGAGCCGTCCGTTACCTGGAGACCACAGGTACGTTACCGCAGAAACGCAAAAAAAAAAAAAAAGAAGAACACTCTTACACTGGAAAATGGGATTCTGCATTAGAGTCTGTTCTCAGTGCACTGGGCTTTCTGAATGTGTGCGGAATAGCTAAGAAGTGGCATACGCTCAGAATACGAAAAGGACCTTAATGCTTGTGTGCGTGCGTGTGTGTATGGGTGTGTATGTATATGTGTGTGTGTGCATTTTGGTGTGCATTTGTGTGTGTTTGTGAGCATGCGCGTGTATGTGTCCACATACGTGTGTGTGTATGTGTGTGTGTGTGTCCATGGATGCCTGCAATGTCGGCAAACATGAGTGCAAATGAGTCGGAGTTCTTAGAGGGGTGTGCACACGTGTGTGTTGCTGGCATACGTGAGCGTAAATGAGTCTGTGTCCTTAGAGGTGTGTGTGTGCGTGCGTGTGTGTGCACACGTGTGTGTTGCTGGCATACGTGAGCGTAATGAGTCTGTGTCCTTAGAGGTGTGTGTGTGCCGTACAGGTGTGTGTGTGTGTGTGCCGTACAGGTGTGTGTGTGTGTGTGTGCCGTACAGGTGTGTGTGTGTGTGTGCCGTAGAGGTGTGTGTGTGTGTGTGTGTGTGCCGTACAGGTGTGTGTGTGTGTGTGTGTGTGCCGTAGAGGTGTGTGTGTGTGTGTGTGCCGTAGAGGTGTTGCGGTACCTGGTAGTGTGCCAGGGTGTTCAGCCTCTTCCAGTCGCTCTCTATCTTGGTGGTGACGTCTTCATCCTGGAGGATGATCCGGGTCAGACGTCCCTGTCGCCATTCTGGCCAGAGGAGAAGCAGACTCAGTGAAATCTTCACTCATATCTCTGAACTTCTGCAACTCACATTTACATGTAGAAATTATTTTTTTTCTTTTTAATTTGCCATGACCACCTACACATTCAACCAAATCTTTTTGGAGGAAGGAGAATTTTTTAGGACACCCTTGAAATTAAGATGATTCATCTCAAGAGGTTTATCCTCTCCATAGATTTCACAGATTTCCACATCCAAAAAAAAAATGCTGCAAAATCTGTGGGGGGAGAGATGGGTTAAGGGGATTACTCAAAAAAAAAGCAAAAAAAAGAGAAAAGTTTTTAGAATTGGAGTCTTATTTAAATACTGCATTGTAGGATGGGGGGGGGGTGTCCACCATCTTAACCGTGCTTTTTTTCTTACTGCCCATAATAACCCTGGAGGTACAGATATCCCAGAATGCCCTGTAAATGAAGGCTCTCTCTCTTTCTCTCGCTCTCACCCAGGTCCATGTCCTCGGCCTGAGACCTCTGGGAGAAGGGGATGCCCTTGTACACGGCGTCCAGCAGCTTGTCCTTCACCTGCGTCACCGTGTCGCAGTTCAGCACCTTCACCGGGACCTCCGTGCCCGCCTCGCCCTCCGGGGGAATGCACATGAGCGTCTGAGGAAGAGGAGGGAGGAGGAAGGGGGCTTATATACAGGGCGACATAGCTCAGGAGGTAAGAGCGTTTTGTCTGGCGGTCGGAGGGTTGCTGGTTCGATCCCCCGCCCTGGGCGTGTCAAAGTGTCCCTGAGCAAGACGCCTAAACCCCTAACTGCTCCCAACGAGCTGATTGGTACCTTGCATGGCAGCCTTTCACCGTTGGCGTGTGAATGGGTGAATGAGAGGCATCAATTGTAAAGCGCCTTGGATAAAAGCGCTATATAAATGCAGTCCATTTACCATTTACAGACTTCAGATCCACTACGCAGACAGAAGGGGGGGGGGGGGGGGGGGGGGGGGGGATGGGGGGACTGGGAACCAGGCTCTTGAAATTCGCCCAGCAAGTAGGGCACACCACACAGGTACTCTAGAACACAGCTCACGCGTACGCACAGAAATTATTTTTAAAAATTAAATTAATAAATAAAATGTTATAAAGCACCTGCCGCCCTTGACCCATTTCTTAATCTCTTAATTGCAAAAAAGGAGAATTTCGATACACCGACGGCATAATTAAACGTTCGGAGCTCCCGGAACTCTCCTAAGGTCCGTTTGGATTTCCGTTTATGATGGCGGATCCGGCTTTAAAATCGGCAGCGTTCTCGGCTGAATTAACAGCGAGACCCTTCCGCACACAAACCCGCGGTCATTCAATAACGCTACAAAACGGTCGTTCGGCGAAATTGAATTCGAAAGCCGCAAATACTTAGTCTGACACCTGCAAATATTTATTAGTGACTGCAGAGGGACAATAAGAGGACTGCCGCTCTCTGCTTCATTGATCGCTGGGATTTCTCGCGCACAGCGGGGGGGGGGGGGGGGGGGGGGGGGGGGGGGGGGGGGGAGCGAAGCCGTATGAGGCTGTGGGCAAATTGGCAGAAAATCCAATTCTCAATGATCCCAGGCAGTCCATCTCCCGGCTCAACCAGGTGTCACAGAATGTACAGTGGACTACCCCCCCCCCATTTTTTTAAAAACACTTCATAAATGCAGAACCTCTTTTAACATAACAAACATGTATGTGCAGGGGGGGTTCATTGTGCAAAGATGTTATAATTTTGTGACCAAAATAACAGGTTTCACTGCCTTCTTTTAGGCACCTTTTTTTTTTAAATTATAGCCTTTCTGAGAATTAGACATACAAATGAAAACATTTCCTCTTCAGCTAAACCCAGTATCGCAGTAAGATCCTTTTCGGTTCACTTTTTTTATTATGTAATCAAAGCCTATAACTAGGGAAGAATACAGAGTAGCGCAGTGCTAGCGAGAGTAGCGCAGTTCTAGCGAGAGCAGCTCAGAGCTACCGAGAGCAGCTCAGAGCTACCGAGAGCAGCTCAGAGCTAGCGAGAGTAGCTCTGAGCTAGCGAGAGTAGCTCAGAGCCAGCGAGAGTAGCTCTAAGCCAACGAGAGTAGCTCAGAGCTAGAGAGAGCAGCTCAGATTGCTGTATTCTTCCCTAGCGAGAGTACCTCTGACCTAGCGAGAGTAGCTCAGTGCTAGCGAGAGCAGCTCAGAGCTAGCGAGAGTAGCTCTGAGCTACCGATCAACAAGAAAAATGTCTGCAGTGTCCAAACGGAGGCTCGGGAAGTTATATCTTTTATTTTATCTACACATCCACTGATACCTTCTGGGCTCAAATGTAGCAGCATACAGACCACAGCATCGTATTGGTGAAGATGGCATTTGTCTGTTGTAAATCATGTGCAATGCTGCCATAGATCATCATTAGGATCTACTGTATGGAGATACTAGTGCTATATACAGATGAAACTCAGGAGAACACAAACTGCGAGATTACTTCCTTAATTTTCATTATTTTGATGCATATTCACAGTCACGCTACAGTAGCCTGCAAACTGTACCTGGATTATTTTACTTCATGTTTTATGTACTTAATATAACATGAAGCCACAGAAGCCTTGTAACTTTTCTCTGGACAAGAGTCTGCTAAATAAAACTGTAAAATGTGGAATGATAGGAGTGCTGCTGTTGCTCCTACTGCTACTGCTATTACTACTGCTGCTGCTACTGCTACTGATACTACTGCTGCTACTACTACTGCTGCTACTACTACTGCTGCTACTGATACTACTGCTGCTACTACTACTGCTGCTACTGATACTACTGCTGCTACTGCTACTGCTACTACTGCTGCTACTACTACTGCTGCTACTGATACTACTGCTGCTACTGCTACTGCTACTACTGCTACTGATACTACTGCTGCTACTACTACTACTGCTACTGCTACTGCTACTGCTACTGCTACTGATACTGATACTGCTGCTACTGCTACTGATACTACTGCTACTGCTACTACTGCTACTGCTGCTACTGCTACTACTACTGCTACTACTGCTGCTACTGCTACTGCTACTGCTACTGATACTACTGCTGATACTACTGCTACTACTACTACTGCTACTGCTGCTACTGCTACTGATACTACTGCTACTACCACTGCTACTACTGCTGCTACTGCTACTGCTACTGCTACTGATACTACTGCTGATACTACTGCTACTACTACTACTGCTGCTACTGCTACTACTGCTACTGATACTACTACTGATACTACTGCTGCTACTGCTACTGCTACTACTAGCGCTGCTGCTACTGCTACTACTGCTGCTACTGCTACTACTAGTGCTACTACTGCTACTGCTGCTACTAGTGCTGCTGCTACTGCTACTAGTGCTGCTGCTACTGCTACTACTACTGCTATTGCTACTACTACTGCTGCTATTGCTACTGCTACTGCTGCTACTACTACTGCTACTGCTGCTACTACTACAACTATGTTTGTTAGGAAACACTAACTGGTCTCCACATTCAAACATGTAAAACCTCTATGCCGTGGATACATGCATACGGGCGGAAAACCGGATTCTGGCTCAGGTAGCGATGGCCTCCTGTATCCGGGGAAATTTACCGGATGTCAATAACGTTTAACAAGGGGAGCCCGACGCGGCTAACGCCCGCCGTTCGAACGGCGGACGGAGGGAACGCGATAACCGTCACAAGCCGATGGCCGTTCCCGAAAAAAAACCGGGAGACGTACGACGTCCCGGGCCAGCCGCCGGCAGCGTCATTACCGCTACATTTCCCTTTCATTCATTTAAACTCGCCGAGCGTCCGCAGAGCGCGCCGCTGACACCCCGTTTAAATTCATTGTGTCCTCGGTGCGTTAATCAGGTGATTAAAGCAACGGGCATCTGGCACGGGAGCTGGGGGGGGGGGACGGGGGGGGGGGACAAGGGGGGGGGGGACGGGACATCTGCAGCAAACGCCACTCACTGATCATTAGCAAAGTCAATTTCTCCCCCCCCCCCCCTTCCGCCACGCGAAAGAGAAAATATTTAACAAGTGGAGCGTTTCTGATTAAAAACCAATTACACAGCAAATTAAAGAATTCTCAAGGAACCGCAGACGAGTTATATTTAGGGAAAGGGGGGGACTGGGAGCCGCTTTTTTTTTTTGGACACTGGATTAGCAGGGTGGAGAATCTGCCATGAATGCTGGCGCCAGGGGGGGGAGGAGGGGGCTGGGGGGGGGGGGGGTGAATATGAGCCTGACGCCGCAGAGAATTTTTCTCGGGTGCTTTGGGTGCACTTAACTGTAACGGTAAATATGTTCCACAGTGGTGTGTGTGTGTGTGTGAGTGCGAGTGTGTGTGTGTGTGTGTTTATGTGAGTGAGAATGTGCGTGTGTGTATGAGTGCGTGTGTGTGTGTGTGCATGTGCTTGTGTGTGTGTATGTGCGTGTGTGCGAATCACAGCCTGAATAAAAGTCTAGACTCAACCCCAGAAGCCACATTGGGTTTGACGGGATAACAGAGATAAGACCTTAGGGGACTGTGCACCAATCAGGAGTGGGAACACCTACAGTTATTGTGGGGGGGGGGGGGGGGGGAGAATTGGGGGGGTGTCGCGGCTCTATTACCACACTGACGGAATTTCACTTAATCTCAGTCACTCTGAACGGCGTGGGACGAAGATGAGATACAGTAGGCGAGCTGTAATGGGTTTACACAGCCGGGTAAAACTATGCTCTGCGTGACCTCTGACCTCCAGCGGGGGGGTCCCCGGGGGGGGGGCGTAAAACAGACAGCACTTCAGGGACAGGTCTTATTTCTTTAGCGGCGACCTCCTGACATCTGCCAGCGCGGCGGCGGCGGCGGCAGCGGCGGCTATCGATCCCTCCACCGGCTGAGAAGGAAGTGCTGCGCTCGCTACATCGCGGCCGCGCTTCGCGAGCAGGAGGAGGAGGAGGAGGAGGAGCGGGTCTTATTTCCATCGCATCATTCAGCCTCACACCACTGTGTCTCTTATTTGCACCCCCCCCTCCCCCCCTCCAGCCCCACCACCCCACAACACCCCCCCCCCCCCCCCCCCCCCCCCCCACGCTCCACCAATAATGAATTGAAGGTGATTTTGGAGAATTCCGGCACTGTCTTTATAACTTTACCCCCCCCCTCTGCGGGGGCCCCAGGCGCTTTTATGAGGAAGTGGATGGGGGCCGCACTGCACCGGTGAGTAAATCATAAGCGTTGGCGGGCGGTGTTTGCTGTTTACCGGCAGCGCGAAGCTCGGCCAGCCAGGCCCCACAGACCCGAGCAGCACGGTGGAGAAGCACCGCTTTCCTGAGCTCAGCGAATTCCTGCTTCTGTGTGACTCACTCCGAGTCGGTGTGCGAGTGAGCGAGCGGCAAGAGCGTTCGGGGGGGGGGTTGGGGGGGGGGTTGTCTTCGTTCCACACCCCCGTGTCCCCGCCTCCCTCGCTCCTATCGAGCCAATCGACAGCGCGTTCCCATCGAACCAATCAACAGTGCACTTGCTTGCTCGCTCAAGCTGAGAACTTGTTCTTCCTTCGATACTCCGGTGACATATTGGACAACGGGTCCATAAATCATTACTTAAAAAAAAAAAAAGAAAGCAACACTTCCCTTTCACTCTCACATCTCCTCTCGGGTAAAGAGAGTTGCTGGCGGTATTGGCGCACGCCAGCCGTGGAACCCCCGGGCCATGCCACTCGCTGCGCGGACAGCGCAAATTAAAGCTCTACCACTAGGGGGCAGCGGGGCCAGAAAGGCAGCCGAGCGCAAATAAAAGCTCTACCACTAGGGGGCGACGGGGCCAGAAACGCAGCCTTATGCCACACGGCCTGGCGCCAGCTCTCTTTCTCGCCTCCTAATATTTCCTGGTCTCCGTTTTGCGAGTGAGCGAGCGCTCGCGGAGCGCGGGGGAGAGAGAGAGAGAGAGAGAGCGAAGTGCCAGCGGACGGGGGCGCGTGGGCCCGGGCACATTTTTTTCGCGGGATTTGGAACCCGGCGGGTCTGCCACCGGGGGGGGGGGGGCGAGGCGGTTCAAGCTGCTCTGGAGCGCCGCGGCGGTGGCGGCGGCGGCATCGTGCGGTTGCCCCGGGAGACGCACCAGCTGTTTGTAGTCGATCTGCTGGCGGATGAGCTTGTCCTCGCTCAGGGAGTAGCGGGCCTCTCCAGTGATGGCGTCGATGGGGCCCTTCTCCATCTGCTGCTTAATGGCACAGTACAGCATGAAGAGAGGCTCCCCTGCACACTCCTGTAACACAGAGAGAGAGAGAGAGGGGTGAGACACACACACACACACACACACGCACAGTACAGCATGAAGAGAGGCTCCCCTGCACACTCCTGTTACAGAGAGAGAGAGGGGTGAGACACACACACACACACACACACACACACACACACACACGCATGCACTCATACACACGCACACACACACACAGTACAGCATGAACAGGGGCTCTCCTGCACACTCCTGTAACAGAGAGAGAGAGGGGTGAGACACACACACACACACACACACGCGCACACACACACACAGTACAGCATGATCAGAGGCTCCAGGCACGCTCCTGTTATAGAGATGGAAAACAGGAGAGATGGGGGGAAAAAAGGTAGAGGGGAGCAGAGAGAAAGGGGGGGGCAGGAGAAAGGGAATTAGGAGAGGGAGAGAGAAAATTGGAGCAGATGAAAGAGGGAGGGGTACAGAAGAGAGAGAGAGAGAAGGGAAGAGGAAAAAGTAGCAAGATGGACAGACGGGGGATTTACATGAGAAATTTAGGAGGAAGCGAGAGAGGAAAGCAGAGAGTGGGAGAAAAGGAGAGACAGGAAAGATAGAGAGAGAGAGAGGGAGGGAGGAAGGGAGAGAGGGAGGGAGAAAGGGGGCGGGTAGGAGGAGACACACACACACAGAGGGAGTGGGGGCAAGATGGGTAATCACTCTTCATTCCAAACAGCGTTTGTGAAGAGAGCAGAAGTCACCAATTACCCACTTAAAAGCTTTTGATGCCTAAAGCGTGATACTGAGAGAACACTATGATTTAGTCCTTAGGCACGATTAACTTGACATTATTAATTACAGTGTGACATCCCCCCCCCGCGCACCAGCCACACACGCAGGGGGAGCCCCCCGAACCTTCGCCAGCCGAACGAACGAACGAACGCACGCAGACGCGCTTATCGCGCTTAGCCTCGTGCTATCTCCGCCGCACCGCAGAATCGCGGCCCGGTTCTCGTGTTCAGATCCAGGCGTCGGCTGAAAAAGGCTAGCCGCGTTATCGGCGAGCGTTCCTGACGGACGCGGGCCATTTTTTCGGGAGCGGTAAATGAAATTTTTTCCCCCCCAAAGGCTTGTCGGGATTTTATATTAATTACGCTACTGAGCTCTTTTACCTCAAAAAAAAAGGGAGGATTTGTCTTGGCTCACGGGGTCTCTTTTTGTAAGGTTTATTTTTTCCTCCCTGAATTTCAGCATGTAGGATACTAATCACGCTCTCAAAAACATGTTTTATCATAAGAATAAGTGATTAAGAATGGGTGCTTGAGTAAAGAATTTGACCTTTTTTTTTTTGCTACTCTCACTGCATGAAATTCGTTTCACTTCAAATGATTCTGAAGTGAAACGGCAAAAAAAAAAAAAAAAAAAAAAAAAAAAACCCCTTTGTGAAATTTAGCAGGCAGAGAAAATTCCACTTGTGGTGGATTGAGATGGGGGTCAAAACACTTTAACATCTGCACTGATGTAACTTAAATACGCTTGGAGCACGTCCAGAAGCAAATTCCAGTAGCCACTTAAGAGTCTGCAAATACAATGGACCAGACTTCCATGGTCTTAATGAAAAAGACAAATGTAAAGGACTGTGCGCTGTCTACTACTAACACAGACGGGCACAGACAGTACAAAATGATATCATTTGTGTTCCCCGGAAGAAAAAAAAATTAAAAATCGCTCCCCCCCCAATCCCTCAAAAACAAGAATAAAAAAAACACACTGCATTCCTGGTTCCTCTGATCAGTATCTCAGTTTAACATGAGCACAACCATTTAATGATCTGACATCATTCACTAAATTTTATTTATAACATTCACTCAGATTTGTTTACAAAACTGATCTAATTGTGAAAAACCAAACATCTTATTTTCTCTTTTCTGCCTCCACGTCCACCGCACACGCTAAACTTTAAACTTAATAAAATTATTTTTCTTGGGCACAGCCAAACTTAAAGCACCAACAGTGAGAGCCAACACCATGACAGAGAAACACTGCACGCATGAACCCAAAAGGAAAGGAATTTCTTCCTTCCGCAAATGGCAACAAGCACCACGACTGAGGTACCAAACCCAAAAATAACAACTCATACTGTAACCCAAGCCCTGACTCTAGTTTTCTTTTTAGCCATCATTACAGAACAGTGACACCATTATTGAGTAGAGAGTGAATAGGACACTGATCAGTGTGGGAGCAGCAGATAAAGATCAGCCCGGCGATCAGCAGGCACACTCACCTTGAGGAATCGATGCAGCAGGAAAGTAAACCAGTTTGTGAGCATCTTCTCCGCTACAGACTCGGTTCTGTTGGAGGGGAGGGGAGAGGAGAACAGGACCTGCTGGTCAGTTTAATGTGCACAGCCTCGCACGCCACACACACAAACCACACACTCACGCATGCCACACACACATACACATACACACGCATGCATGCCACACACCACACACACACACACACTCGCACACCACACACACAAACACATACACACACATGCACACAGACACAAACCCACACACACACACACAGACACAGAAACACACCCACACCCACACACACACACACCACACACACAATACAGTTTCTGCAACGCCAGTTCCTGACACGGACTACCAGTTGCTTTTAGAATTCAAGTCATTATCTCTCCATATATTTTTATTGATTACATTTAAGCTTCCTTTATAATTCACTGCCGTTAAGTTAACACAGGGTCAAGGCCCTAAAAACATGCATTACTAATAAGGGTTTGCTTATAATTCCTCTGACAGTGTTTGACCCACCTTCCCCTGTGCTAGCCCTCTATCTACAGAAAGCTGCCGGTGCTCTCCAGTTACCACTTGTGTTTTAATGGCGTCTTTTTATTTCCCATCCTCTAACCACCCTGAATGAAGAGCCCTGTGTTAACATAATTTAGGTTACAATTATTATTACTCTTCGACCTCCTGCATTAAATATATACATATTCATTTAAATATTCATTAGGGTAATAGCAACATTGATTAAACACACGATTATTATTAACCAATTGAAAAGAGTAGCTTTTACTGGGCTGTTTTTTTGTTTATTCTTCAGAATTCTAAGTCAGCGTTCTAGAACCCTCATTGCTTTCAGTCGCCACTAGCGATTGTGACATCAGCATTAGAACGCTGAGCCGAGAGCATTCCGACCGCACGCTAACAGGCCCGCAGAGCGAGAGGCCCACACCTCCGGAGCAGCAGCTTGGGGTGGTTGCGGTTCTCCAGGTTCTTCTCGATGAGGTCGGCCAGCAGCTGCTTGAGCACCACGGTGGCGTACTCCATGCGCCCCTGCAGCGCCGCCATCAGGAGGGAGGCCACGTTGCCGCGGTCGCGCATGGAGAAGGAGCGCTGCGCCTCCAGCGTGTGGATGAAGGTGAGCAGGAACATCTTGTTGTGCAGCAGCTGGCTGAAGAGACGCAGGGCCTTCTCCACGTTGGCGGGAGACTGGGGGGGCGGGGGGGGGGGGGGTGTAAGGGACAGAGGATGAGTTAAAATCAAAGACATCAGAGAAAAAGCGCTAAAAATAATAAATTAAAAAGCTGTTGTCTTCTGTGTGAACTCCAGTCCTGGAGGTATCTGACACCCCTTCCCCCTCAACACGCTGTGCGCGGAATAAAGCTACAGAACACTGAGCATTCCCTGCAGTTTCCATTTTCTAAAGGTTTGTCCAGAGCACCAAAGCGTTTCTACGGGAACGGTGCACAGTGAACGCGTGGGGTTTTCCGATTCCCCTCCGTCGCGGGCTTTAATTAAGAGAAGGGTGGACGGAAAAGCGGTTGTTTGGAACCTCACCACTCAGACAGCTGCGTGCGGTGGCCAGCCGAGCTGATTGTTTTAGACAGTAGACAGGGATATTATTTATTCATTCGTTTCTTTTTTTTGGGGGGGGGGGGGGCAGTGGTTTTAAACCAGTGCCACTAAATGAATTAAAAGCAATATGGCTCCATGGCTGAAGAGCTCCTGGAAGAAGGCCACAGATGCTTCAGGCCCTAAAGCAGGCCACAGGCCTGTGATCGAGGTTCCCTTAGCTAGTCAGTTAGTTAGTTTGTCATATTGGACATAACTGATAAAAGACAAAGTCTTGCATTGTCAAGGATAACACAAAGTTAAAAACGTATTTCCATTGTGGTCTCCTTGATGACAAGCAGTAGCCGTGGAGGCAGGACGACTTCACAACAGTATAAATACAGTCAAACGCTGGATGGCTGGCTATGCAGCAAACTCGTTGCACAACAATACCAACACAACCAAATTCGCAGCCTAAAAACAACCACTGAATAGGTATCATAAAACAATGGCAGACATTTTGTTTCATAGTGTTTCTTAGCGACTAGCCTTACGTCCAGCTCTTTGAGGATGGGGTTAGGGTTAGGGTTTCACATGGTTGCGTTTCCTAGCAACCAGGCCTTACGTCCAGCTCTTTGAGGATGGGGTTAGGGTTAGGGTTAAGGTTTCACATGGTTGCGTTTCCTAGCGACCAGCCTTACGTCCAGCTCTTTGAGGATGGGGATGGGGTTAGGGTTAGGGTTAGGGTTTCACATGGTTGCAATTCCTAGCGACCAGCCTTACGTCCAGCTCTTTGAGGATGGGGTTGGGGTTAGGGTTAGGGTTTCACATGGTTGCAATTCCTAGCGACCAGGCTTACGTCCAGCTCTTTGAGGATGGGGTTAGGGTTAGGGTTTCACATGTGTGCGTTTCCCAGCGACCAGGCCTTACGTCCAGCTCTTTGAGGATGGGGTTAGGGTTAGGGTTTCACATGTGTGCGTTTCCTAGCAACCAGGCTTACGTCCAGCTCTTTGAGGATGGGGTTAGGGTTAGGGTTAGGGTGTACACGTGCGTGTTTCCTAGCGACCAGCCTTACGTCCAGCTCTTTGAGGATGGGGTGCTCCTCGATGCCGGGGAACATGACCCTCATGGTGTAGGTGCGGTACTCCAGGAAGGGGATCTTCACGCCGTCCATGTCGTTGGTCAGCTCCTGGATGTCCGTCTGCAGCTCGGCGAACGCTGTGGCGGGGGAGAGACAGGAAGGGACAAGGCGGGGGCGGTCGTGAAACGCAGGAAGAGGACGTCTCCGACAACTCCCGCCCCCCCCCCAACCGCCGCCTTGCGAGAAAAGCGCGAGACTGCTCTCGTGTTCCAACCGCCAAACTCGCAAGTCAGTTTGCTCCCGCTTCACGGTCGGCCACAAAACCCGACTTCCTCCACCAACTGCCATTCATGTTTCCTTAAACAGAGAAGAAGAAGAGCGACGGCTTGGCTCGTAGCAAAGCTGTCGGTAACAACGATCGCGAGATAAAGACGTCAAAGTGTTCATCCTTAAACGAGCGCTACACGTGCCGTTCGAAAACGTTTCGTATTTCAGCTGCTAGGATTCAGGGTTCTGAAAACGTTTTAAGAACGTCAAATAATGTTTCCCTAAACGTCTTCCCTTAAGTTCTCTGACAAGAAAATCATTTTAACTG